>NW_017099911.1:0-214952 GCF_001412225.1 Nicrophorus vespilloides | reverse complement strand
TATGTATTGTCCGACGCCTGGGAAACATCCAAGAATGCGGTTTAGCAATACCGTTTCTCTACCTCTTCATCATTTCAGTAATAATGGATTAAATACGACTGTTGCAAGCATAATGGAACTTGAGGTTGAAATGCGTTTATGGAAATTCCGCTGAACTATTGGCAACATTATTGTCGAGTAACATCAATTGAAATTCAATTAAAAATTTACAATATGAATGGACCGACCTTTCACCATCATTTATTTTAATAGAGACGCACACACAATGGAGTCTACATTTTACAACACCAAAAAAAAAGAAATAAATGCGTTCCGTCCGTATCAATCTATATTGATTTCACTTTGACCTCTCGCGTTTTCCCCGCCTCTTAAAAAATATGCGCAAGTCAATTCTTCATTTAAAATATTCTGGATATACGGGATATTTCTGTTTTCAGGAATTCTCGTTTCCATAATTCAAAGAGACATTCCGATCGGCGAAGATGTGGGTCGTGGCGGAGGAAGATCGGAAGGGCCGCACTCATTGTTAGAGGTTCTCCGGGTTTTCGACGCAGCAGAACTACTTCATTTGAGTTCTCTGATGAGGACCAACGGACCACTGGACATTGCTTCCGGCCTTTGTACATCCAAATCTCTCTCTCCTACTATGTCTCTCGCTCAGATAAAACTTTTGTTACCGTCCCCAGCAGATATTGATTTCTTCGTGTTCCACATCTGCATTACAATATCTGCAATCAACACATTTTAATCGTCGACTAATTCATCGATTCGTCTCTTTCAATCCTACCGCATTAATAACTATGAAAAATGAGGGTTCTCTAAATGCTCGGCGAACAACAAACCCTTTGATGAACACCGATAATTAGTACGTATCTCTTACGCGCATATGACTTAATACAAAGGAGCGAATACTTTTGTATTCCCATCACAGTTCGTCGTTTCTGTTCTTTTTTTTTTTTTGGTACAATCCATTCAAATTCGTACGTGAATTGTAAAACTTCATTCAAAGCAGTATCGTGATTGAGAGACATATTTTTTTAAAATTTTATTTACTTCATCAATTCTATTTGTATGAATCAAACAAAAAAAATCAAACTGTATTTCGATGATTTCAATATATGTGACTAAACAATTGGTACATGTCAGCATGCATATTGATTTGGTTCATTGCATACGCGAATACATGAAATTATTATTTATTGCGGAAGTTCAACAATTAAAAATATAGTTTCAGCGATATTAATTAAACACACATGATGAAATATCGCTTAAAGCAAACATTAATTTGAAGTATATAGAATTATAGAAGTATTGTTTTAGATATTTTCTAAAATATTTATTACTGATTTTATTGAAATTCAATTTTTGTTTCAACAAAATTTTCAGAACTCAAAGAGATATATTAGCACATATATTAAATACACAGTTTTTGGCAATAGAATTGACTAAACCTAATTAAAATTTATTAAGATTAAATACAAAATATTAGTCCTAAGTTATTGTATTTTTAGTTACATAATATTTGTAGAAAGTATTATTAAAATCACTTTTCTTATACACATTTTGATCACGTATTAATAGATGAAAGTCCAAGCCTTCCAACGCGCCCTTTTCTAGCATTCTAGCAATTCATGAGCCTCCGTAATCGACGTCCAAAATTTGTAGGGTAAAAATGTCAAAAATGTCATCTGTCATATTTTGATAACTGGAGATAATTGTAACTGATTTACATGATTGATTTGTAGTAAATTTAAATTTATTTACCTAATATATACAATTAGATATGCATGTTAATTAATATAATTACAGTAATTAATAAATATACCAGAAGTAGTCTAAAATTTTAATTCAAATTGACAAAGACAAAAAATGCGGTTAAAAGTCATTTATTTATGTACTTATAAATTAAACCTATTCCAAAAAGTATATAAAAATACGGAATATACTTATATAAAACAGTGTTTAATTGTCCTGAATAACTTAGCGGTTGGACACAACAAACTGTTTGAAACTGGACTATTCGAGAAACTTTAAACCCCCATTATTTATATCAAAAAGTGTCCTGACTCTTTAAATGGAAAAGATATATGTATAAATATTTTTTTAAACCGGACTCATCGAAACCGGACTTTGCGATGTATTACTGTATTTTCACATTTATTATTATTTGTTGGTTTTCATTGCGGTTATGCAAACCAAAACCGCTACCTTTAACCGCAACGAAAACCGCGTTCATATAAACTGACCGTTCGTAGTTTGCTAAAATGTTGAGTAGTTTTAAACTATGCACGGATTGGTTGACAAATAAGTGAAATAACCATTTGGCTTCAATACAAGAAACTTTCGTTTTATATACATAAGAATGTTTTCTTTCCATATCGAGTTTCCTAAATTGATTCACACTGGAGATATGAGTTTGATAAAGTCCATTGTAATAGGTATATATTTCGTTTAGTCAAATATCGTATACAGTTGGCAACACAAAGCGGAAATTTACGACGATATTTCTTTGGCTCTATTCCAATTAGCGATATATTTATACGTATCTCATGATACTTTATTTCGCAAAAACCTTCATTTAAATATTAATATTTCTGCATGAAATTTCATAAATTTATGGTTCAAAAGGTTTTATGTATTTTCATTGTTTTTTTATACTCTTTTATGTTTCAATTACACTAAAACATTTTTTGTCCGGTAGACAGGGACCGCATAAAAGAAATCGCACAAATAAAATATTCAAAATTTTCATAAATTCTTACATATACCTTTGTAAAGGGTGTCCCAAAATTCACGTAAGAAGTCATTATCATAGAAAATTCAGGTTTTTTTAATTAATCTCTATTTCGACCATATTTTTTACAAAAATTCAAACCTTCAAACTTTCATTATTTTGAAAATATAACCATATACGTTATGAATCAATAAAAAAAATTAAATTTGCGGATAAAAACCTATGTTAGGTATCAAAATTACTTCTTGCGTTAATTTTGGGACACCCTATATGGTATATTATAGAAACTTTTGTATGGGGTGGATAAGGACCGTATAAAAAAATCGCACTTAGAAAATACGTCAAAGATTTACGAAATACATAAGAAAGTGCACCCAAACAAAATAAATAATTGAATTACACATGGAAACATTTTAAAAACATTTAATTTCTCATTTTACAAATCCACAAATTCTCAAAATGCACATACATAATTCACTGCTACTCGTGTTAATCCAAAACGCGCATCTTTTGATGAAATGTATCAAAATCGACTTACAGAATCATTTGAGCAGGCTGTACATATGTACACTGATAGAAAACAATGGTGCTTACGACGTTGGAATTGGTTTCATATACCGCATAAAAAGGGACCGCACAAAAACAAGTTCTACTGTACTATTATAAATGTTTAAATAAATAATCTAGCGTTTCTGAACAGATTCTTACTTGTTATGTTAAAAAAATCTGTTCTGTTTTCAAACAGCATTTAGGAATTAATTATATTCGACAACTGAGGTTTCATTGTATACATTTATAAAGGGTGTCCCAAAATTAACGCAAGATTTGAATTTGCCGTCGTTTGTATTTTATTATTCAATAAAAAAATTACAATCTGAAGACTAAAAACAAATTATGTTCAACAATCGATGCTCACTTATATTCATAGTTAATTAACAGTTCTGATATATTTTCAATGTTTTTGTCTACGATTTTATACATACTGTTATAAATAATATAATAAGATATATGTGATTCTATATAGAAAATAAATTCGGTTTTCGAATACAAATTATATAAATATATATATATAATATATAAAGTTAATAATCAAGTTTTGATTTAATACTATTAAGATATAGATATTCACGAGAAATATATAACAAAATCTGCTGCAATGGAAGAGAAACGGATCTTTCCCGTTTCAATTTTTATTTGCTAATTAAATCCTATTACTAAAATCCGATTAAAAATATGCGAAAGAGATTTCTGCAATTAAGGAACTAACGAACTTATAAATTAGAATCCTCAATACTTCTTAACCTATAAAATGATGACTCAACAATCTTAGTTTTACTTTCAAAGAACGGTATAATTAAAATAAATTAAATAGTATAAGTTGCATGGAATTATTCAACAGACTAAAGTTAGTTCTGTTTTCAATAAATAATTATGTTTTTATATCGTATTTTTTTCATCCAAATGAAAACCTTCTTATATTTTTATTTAAATAAGTTTCTTAATGAACGCTACATTTATTGCGAAATAATTTTAATAACGAAACCAATATGTTAATGTTCATATAGTAATATGTTAACAATAACGCTTAAAAATCCATATAATTGACATAGTAAATACTACGAATATTTGAGTACATTACATCGATAATGAATGTATACGAAACAAAATATGTACATGTGCAGTTCCCATGTATTCTAGTAAAAAAAAATATTTCATGAAACGTTATATACATATATTTTATTATCCTTTTCTCGGAAAGCCCGTGCTTTGAATACGCGAGATGTAAGGAATTTTAAAATACTGTTGACACTTTTTCTTTTATTTTCTCGAATATAATTATAAGCTCGTGCGTGAAAGGGTGTGTCGAAAAAGTCATACTGTTTTTCTCATTTTTTTGTGCAGGAAACATTCGCTCCTTCATTAACATTTTCTGGAAAATTTTAACTGGTTGTATCTGCTCAAACATCGTCAGCAACGGAGTATAATATTACGACTAACGCAGGGTTAAACTAGACGCTAATTGTACCCTAGGAATTTCACCCTTATAACATTGTAATAATACATGTCCTCATATTATAAAATTAATGAAAATATAACAATGTTGCTAAGCTTATTATCATTATAAATGATCTTTTCGAACTATAAGATTGTCTGCATCGTATTTTTCGGATAATAAGATCATAAGAAATCCAATTTTTAGTTAATTTATTTATTGTATTTAAATTATTTGTTTTTGATAATCAATTGTTCTAAATAAACTAAAAGTAATTCGGAATGTGCGAATCGTGGTGTATAAAAAAAGTAAAGTAAATCTAGCGGAGCTCGTTGAAAACTTCTTAATATTCTGCAGTTATTTCTAAGAGTAAGTGCAGCGAGAATATTAAAATCCGGCTGAACTATAAAAATCTATATAAAGCTGTATTATTCTGCAGCATTTTAGAACCATTCCCATAATTTTTACTATATTAAATCTTATTTTATGTTAATGTTAATATGCAGGGTAAGCATGTTTCCTATTACTTTTCTTTAAAATTTAAGGAGTTTATACAAAACAAATAGTTATTTTTTTATTAATTAAAATATAATAAAATTGTGTTATAACATTTGTAAACAAAAATGTTGTTAATTTCTTTGTATAGTTAATTATTGGAATTATAATTTAGAAATATGAAACATTTTGGGACAGAATGTATCTCTTAGTTTTTGATAAGTATGTTTACTTTAGAATCTATTTTTGTCCTTGAGTACTTTTTAGTAAAGTTCCAAATCTTACCCTTAACTGTATTAATTTAGTGAAACCGTTTTCGATTAGGATCACTGAAGTATTTACATGAGTTACTTACGGAGTTCTATAAGAAGTGGTATAGACCACTTTATTTCTAGCAGCCTGAGGAACTTATATTACTACTGCTTTCTATAAGTCTAATTGACTCAACTTTCAAAATGCATTATTTTACTAACAATATCATAAATTTATCTTTAGAAAATTGTCTTTTTTTTTGTATTTTGAACGATCCAATTAGTACTGAGAAAATACAAAAAAAGTTCAAAATTTTCTTTTGAACTAAAAATTATACTAAGTCTATTTTAATATCTGGATTATTATAAATGAATGTACGAAATTTCATCGAGTTGTTTCTAAAAAATAATTTGTTTCATTTTACCGGGCGCCTCCACCATTTATGCTTCATTAAAAAATTAATAACTTTTAAACGGCTCGATAGATTTTTATGCATATTTCCATGGAGTATTTCAGTACTTTCATCTTTAAAATATACCTGGAATATGTAATAAAATATTTGTATTTATTTGCAAAAAAAAAAAATAGTTACAGAACAGCTTTAAAAGAAATTCTATATAAAACCAATAATAATTTCAACAAAAAGATGCAAATCAATAAGAGTTTTAGATTAATTAGTAAATATACAATTCCAGTATTATTTCAGAATTGATTTATCCGCAAAATTACTATTTATATCATGAGCAAAACGTGTCACCTTTTCCGTGAGTGTAGTTATTAAAATATAAATAATATAAACTTACATATGTTACAACCCTCCATCCAGATATATTACTTGTGTGAATAATAAATGAAATATAATACAATGCCCATCTGTACCGAAGATATCGATCACGGTTTTGTGTTCGGAAACATAATATTTTCCTCTATCCGCAACAGAATGAAAACCCACAACTTTTGTTACTGGATTCATGCTATTATTGTGAACCACATTCAAACAATTTTACGGAAACATATCAAACATTTAAAGGATTAGGTAAACCAACGTTATTCGCTTTATGCAGTTACAAGTTTGCATTAATTAAGTCTAAGTGCTTTCAATCTAAGTAATTACAATAGAAATTACTTGATTAATATTAACAAGAAATGTTTATATTTGTACATTTCTTTATAATTATCATATATTATAGATAAAATGTGTGTGTATTATTAAGATTTTCTGTAAATATTAATTTATCTATAAATTTAATGAATAAACAGAAATATTTGAAATACTTTAATCAAACCTAGTGCTTTCAAGAGAATTAAGTGGAATATATTTGTAGTTATTGCAAATCAATAGAAGCAGCATTATTTATATACACTGTCTCTTTAGAATGAGATCTTTGCGAGGAATTTGCAACGAAGTGAATAGTAATGAAGAATTAAGGACTCAAATGAAATGGAAGTCCTTTTCCTCCGATTTACATATCGCAGTTGTCACTGACATATTTCGTAAGAAATCAATTATGGGTATTACGTTCTCAAAGTAAATATTACGCTAGGAATTCTTGCGATTGAAATGCGAAACCTCTTCTCGCGAGACGTCGAGCGATTCGGCAATATTCAAAGATCCTTTTACAAGAGGTCTGTATCGTAGCGATGCTATGCAAATATGCACTTCGAGGTGATTAAAATTTCGTCGCACAACGAAATTGTACAATTTGTACGTGCCTGAATTCGGATGTAAGGGAAACTTCGCAAATACCGATAATTAATAATATATGAAGTGGCATTCATGAATAGCGGCATGCAAAAAGGGGATGAGAATAACGGAAGGAAAGAGAAAGAGGATGGAAAAGAAAAGCGCGCAAAAGCTTAAATGGACTTACAATGAAATGGACCTATATATATGTTTGCAGTAATCTTGCATAGCTCGAGGTATATTGAGATGAATTCCTTTCTTTCCCATAAATTAGTTGTAACTATTGTCTTCGGTTTGTAACTTTCACTAATGAAACGGTTCTGTTTCTCGGTGGAATACTGGTATACATTTATCACGTCGATATTATTAATAGCAACTTTGTTTTGCACGTCTACAATGGATGCATTACTCACTAAATAAAGGAATGACTACTACTTTCTTATATTAAAACAGATGTGTATTTATTCATAAATGTTTTTTATTGTAACTTAATATATTATACTACATGAATATTATATAATTTACTAAACATTTCCATTAAAGTAAAATCTATAATTATTTCAAAACCAATATATATACAGAAAAATTGAGCATTTATATTTTTTCTTCGACTCTGAATTTTTTATAGATTTACAATGTAAACTACATGTTTCTCTGAAAGTTATAGTTCCAATTATTCTTACTAATATACTATACATAGTCATTATACCTTTTTTTTAATTATTGGTAGATTCTATTGGTATTTTGTATTATAAACCCATGATAATAAATCATAATACTGAAGTTCGATTATAAATGGTTGTTTTTGGTGAATAACCTTCCGGACATGTTTAAGAACTTTCTCATTTTCTCTTAATTTTTTTTATGTGATGGTATATAATTTTAATCAAATGCACTATTGTTCGGGGACTTTCTATAGGGTCCTGAACATAAAAATGTAATCAAGCAGCATTGTGAACGCGTCAGCGCAGAGAACAATAATGCAGCGTCGTAAAAGCATTTAACTTGTACTTAGTTCTGCCATCCACAGTTTAGCCACATCTTGCGGGGCTTTAAATTCGTTATCCTCTTTCCAAATGGGGACGGTTGCCACTATCATCCACTTTACATTGCACACCGCTATCCCTAATTTAATGCAATTACGAAAATTGCCTATCGATTTCAGCAGAGGCTACATTTCAAATAAGCATAGTTTTTATAATAACCAACTTTTAACGGCATTTCCATGTGAATATAATCTATAAATATATTTAATAACGTTTTTATACCCTTCTAATTAGATTACAGTTGCCTAATTTGGACCATCTAGAAAATATAATATAAAAAATAAAGAAAAAATTAATCAATGTTAGTATTTAAATTAAAATTTAGTATAGATCCAATGAAAGCAACTAGTTTCCCAGAATGGACCACTTACTCAATTTCAGTTTAGAACACACACACAAGTATAATTTTTCTATAAATTTATTAAAAAATCAATATTCAATAATGGTCATATTTTAAGATTTATTAAATAATTAAAGTTGCTGAATTTGGACCACCCAAACGTTTGAATAATTGAAAAAGGCAGATTGTATCTATTAGGAGATTTGAAAAAAGGTAAAAATTTGTTATTGGTCCAATCAAAACAGCTAGTTTCCTAGGATGTTCCGGCAAACCTTCAGATTCTTATAACTTCCAAAATAAATATTTAATAAAGGGTTATATTATATTATTTATCACATCATTCATTTGATGCAGCTAATGATTTTATTAATTAAATAAAATAGTAATCTAAACAAAGCGATTAATTTCCCAGGATGGACCACTAATTTATTTTCAGTTTCACATAAACGCTAAAGTCTATGTTGTCCATACATTTGTCCACATTTTTTTCACATAAAATTTTAGTTATAAAATGATCAAATAAATTAACTAAAATTATATATGCAACCACGAGCAATGCGAAAGTACCTTTTACCGGATTACCAATTGATGTACAGACAGATGAAAACTCCACCACTGCGAAATGCCGAATTAATCAGTTCATTAATACCGTTAATCCGCAAATACATTCAATTTGTTTTTGCTGTGGACTAATTACTTTGATTTTCCGTAATCCAAATCTGTCGCGAAATATTGATTAGAGGTTGTCATTTGCATCCTCTGGCATCGATAAACCCGCATCTGCATTTATGCTTTTGAACGACAGGCCAACGTTTTTTTTCCTGCAATTCGCCGAATGTCATTCAATATTATTTATTGCCAGTGGATGGAAACAGAGCAAGAAAAACTACAGTCTCGTTTTTTTTGTCAACTGCGATATTTAATTAAGGCCATCCCGAGTAACAACGGACTAATTATCAGTTGTCGTAATTATTCTTACAGCAAGTTGCAGCAGCGACGATCGTAATTATATTTTTGTAATGGATGCTCATAACAATACAGGAGCAAAACTAGTTACGATAACTACTGCGTCTCTTTCTGTGTGTATGAGTGTGTGTGCGAAACTGGATGAAAGCTTCACGGAACAATAATCCGCGATGTAAAATGAAGATAATAAATCTAAGATAACAATTGTTTTGTCTCACTTCGCTACATTAAGTCCCAACGGAAAAGAGGACAGGCCCTGCGTTATTTTGCTGCCTCAAATTGTCCTTCCGCCTCATTGCATATACATAAATAATGTCGGACATAAATTTTCTAAAATTATTACTTCACTTGATATACAGCTCCTGCTGCAATTCATTTCTTTAATTCTTCGTCCAGATTTCGCAGGCTTTTGAATCATTCATTGCTTCATTAAAAATATATCTGCTACTTTCTATATTACCTTTTTATTTTCAACATATTTATAAATCCACGTAATTTCAATTTATTAATAATATGAATCATATTTATTGCAATATATCAAAAATAAAAGTATTTATAGAGAGAAAAAAACAAGGACAAAGTATAAAGACGCTTTATAATTCAAAGGGAGAAAGTGACACATTTATACCTACAAAATAATAACAGTATAGTTAACTACTGATTTTTTTTTCAAGAACTTCTTATTTAATTACTTATAGATGTTAACTATTTAAAATATTTATTGGTAAATATATCATAAATTCAATTGGCGAGTAAAGCGAACTTCAATTATAAAACTCCATAGTTACCTTGGAATGTAGGTTGAATTGGACAATGGTTTTTCTTGAAAAGAGGGAAGCAGTAAGCCTTCGTTTATAACCTCAGTTTTATAGTCTGGTGAATCCACTTAGATCTTCCCATTGTTTAACATGCTTAAACCTCTGAAAATTCCATTTGCGTTGGCATTCCTGAGGATTTCAAGAATGTGGTGCATCTGTTTTTAACATATTTCTTCAACGTCACAACGATTTTTCTTGCTAAAAACATATATTTAATTATAATAATATATTAATCTTATACATCACAAATTGCAAAATAATCTAAACTTCGATTCATCTATGACTCCATTAAATCATGGTAATGATTCATGTACTTTTTATATCATAGTTTTTTTCTATGATTTCATTGGTTTAGTAAAGACGTACTATTATATTTCATTACAATTTAATTTTTGTAAGACTGTTTAGTTAAATTTTATAAATCCTTACAATAAAAGCAACATATTTCATCAAAAGTTATAGAAAAATCTTTAATCCATATTAAATATAAAAATTATAACCACAAAATTATGATTATAAAAGGTTAATTATAATTTTATAGAAATGAATTATATAATTTATGTTTTTCATTCAAAAATAGATATTTCAATATACATGAACACTATTAGAACAACGAAAGATAATTTAGTTGTCTGTAACATTATGTATCGGTGTTCTCTAAAATTAAAGGCTTTGGTAATAAATTAGCTTGAAATGGCTTTATCGGAAACGCAAAAGGTATATAAGTGTTTGAGTGTAAAAGCTCTGCGAGGTACATAGTTATTTACGAAACCTATCGAAAGTTATTAAAAGTTTATAAATTAATAAAGGTTCGAACTATACTTCAAATTGCATCGCTAATCGAGCGGTAAAACGAAATGTTACTATATAATTATCAGCGCTTTTCGATTCAAGAAAAAGTTAAAACTTTAAACAACTTCGTAACTCAACGTTCAAATAATCTTATATTAAAGATTCATATGTTTAGAGTCAAGAAAATTTACTTTATATAAGTGTGTAATTATTAAAAAATATACGATAAAGCTTTTACTTGAATTGGCAAAGTAAGCAAACTGACAACAACTATTAAAAATCAACATTTTTGGAACAAAGAGCCACTTGTCTGTTAAAAAATATTTAGGCAGCCGCACTTAGCAATACAATCGCAATTTTTACTAGTGAAATGAATTTTACAATTGTGAGAGTTGGGAGCCGCAATTTCATATCAAAAGAGCCGCATTTGCTTGCACATAAAATAACATAATAATTCCGTGTTAAAATTTTTAAATCATATACGTATATTACAAGTATATATGTGAATTAATTAATTAACAATTTTGATTTGCAATTAAAATCAACAATAATCAAACAGTTTATTATATATCTATACAAAATAAATTTTAACTTAATGACACTAAAATATAAACTTTTATTTTAAGATTAATTCAAAAACACGTCCATAAATTATAATCAAAAAGTCATAAATCCCAATAAAAAAAAACTGCGTCGAATGAAAAATCGCGCTGTACATCCGCATTGTAATATTGATTTTAAATTTAAACCTCGATTCAAATATTTTTGCCTGCGTTTTCTCTCTTCAAATTACTTTCAATTATGGAATTTTACGTTTCTTCCATTAAATGCCGTAAGTACTTTTTTTTGTTATCGTCAACTCCAATGTTTTCTCCATTCCACAACACCTCCTAATTTATGTGTGTGGCTTTAAAAATAATGAGGCACTTCCTCCTTTTTTTTGTGAACCGTGACTAAACAAATATAGTAAATATTTAATATTATATAAGGTAAAGGTAAACAAGTCGTAACAAAAAAAAAGGGAACAGCCGCCTTACGCTCGACGATGAAAAAAAACATCGCACGGGTAAATGATAAAATTTTATATTTGCATAAAACTCATTTTCCCTTACATCAGTTCATCACTGGAAATAATAAATGGAAAATGATTTATTCTGTGCTTCTGGATATAAAAAAAATATTTGTGAATGCAGCTTAACCTATAAAGCTTTCACGTTTAAAATATAAGGTATTATTTTTCTAGTTTTATTCGTTTCCATGATTTTTTAAGTACAACTTTTCAATTTGTATTTTTCATGTAATCAATTGATGCTACCAAATAATCATGTTGTGTCTAAAGAGTCTCTGATTAGTCTGGTTTCAAACATATTCAAATATCGGCGAAACCAATTAACCGCACTATGTGAGACAATGATGCAATTACTTACTAAAAAATGAAGTAAATCTGAGTGAAAAACTTGATTATATTGTAATATTTATTTGGTTACAATTGTCATTTTTACATACTTATTTTTATATAATATATATTGTATAACACAAAATGTAATTTAATTACGTATAGTAACCCAAGAAGCAATATTTTATGAAAGGACTGAGTAATATCCAGAAAGGATACTGAACGTTCTCTTCCGGGTTTGACTGATGATGCTTGTCCCTCAAGGGACTTTTCGATGGTGACGTGTTGTCTAAGAAATCAAAATTGATGGTTGAATATTATATTGTTTTCAAACTAAAACTGTCAGATCACTTGGAACAATTTTTCAAAATAATTTAAATTTTACTTTTTAATTTTTATATGGGTATAATAACAATATGTTCTAATGTCCTTGTTAAATTGCATCCCATCTGAAAATATCATTTATTTAATACAGATAATGTAAAGAAAAATTGTCATAAGTTATGCAAATGATACTGTCTTTTCATTCGCACAAACGTACACCTTTTCTATAAGGTTACTGTGATTATAGATTGTAGTATGTTATACGAATGATTAATAATAAATATAACAATAGACGTTCGCACTAACTTACACTTTTGTAGAATAACAATTATTATAGAATAAAAATATAAACAGAAACATTAAAATAATTTCATGAATATTTGTATGCATGACAAGATTGTACGTTCGTGCGGATACTTGTACGTTAGTTTGCCTTAAATAATCAAGTATGTACGTTAATCAAACTTGTTTGTAAATACACTTCGCTTTTCGAATATAATTCGAACATAGGTAATGAACATATAAAATGAACATAGGTAAAAAGATTTTTAATTAAGTATTAAACCTTTCTTTATTCGTAATAATAAATCGAAATTATGTTCAATAAATTCACTAAAATATTTTTAATTTTTGTTCGGGTTACATTTGTTTATAAAGACTATTAGAATATATACATTATTTTATTTATTAAATTCAATATAAATTGAAAGTATTTAATATTCAAATTATACATGTGTTAATTAACTTAATTTGGACATGCAACGTGTTGTATCAGTGTTGATACATTTACAACAGATACGTGAAATAAAATGAAACACAACGACTAATGGAACTTCTTTAATCCACTTCAAGTATAATAGGATCAATAAATAGTGAGGAAAACTTAACAATCGGATTTGAAGGTAACCTAATAAATGGTCCATAATGGCTCCTATATTTCCAACAAAGCTTTGACATCGGCAACTGCATTAAAGCGGTTTTACTCCATCCGTTCAATATATATATTTCTTAAGAGTAACAACGAAAAGCAGATTATTTATTTGCAGCGCTGCAGCATAAAATATACTGCAAATACATCAGCCGCTGCACCAAAAACTACGTTCAATCCTGAACGATTGAACCTTGCGTATTTCCGATTAAACTGTAATAAAATTTCGTAGAAAGGGATGAATGCACGTGAAAATTCTGTAGCCTGCAGTTTCTCATATATCTCTCCAGATATCGGCTCTCTAAATATAAATGATTACAGGGGATGATGGCTTAGAAGGAAGGAAGGCATCTGTAAGCGGGACAAAATCAAAAATTCAAGTTGCTTGTCTGAAACGTGCAAGCAGCTCGTTCCGACCAGACATGTCATTGTTTATGAAAGCAATCATGGCTGAAACCGCAATGGTATTCGTGATAAATAATACATGCTGTATTACTATGTTTTCCTTATATATATTATAGTATATATATATATATATTTCAAAGTACAAAACCACTAGTTACAAGAAACAATTCACCGGGAAATGCAAATTCACATTATATGGTTTGCATTAACTTGCAAGAGGTTCTTACCGGTATGTTCACAATTACTATACGTCTCGAAACTTATGTTATATTCAATTTGCTCTGGTAACTAAATCATCGATTCTATTGGGATTTACTACATGCCACAACATTATTGGAAATTTGTATTGGTTATATGAAAATACCCAATCATTATGTATCTTTGAATGTATTTACATATAAAAATATATTAATAAAAATAAAATTTTCAATTGACTAAGATTGGATGAATTACAAACAGAATTTAATTAATTAAAAAAAAATTCTAAATTTGAAACAACAAAACAAATAATTTAGAGACAATTTTTTAGAGTGAAATCTCGAACCTTTGTTTAACTGAAGAATTTCATGAAAAGAAATTTTCTTTATTAAATTTCAATCGACAAAATAAATAATAACTTGAAATAAATTAATTGAAACACAATTTTTAAAAGGAAAATCTCGAAAATTTGCATATCTGAAGAATTATGTAAATATATTTAAAGAAATATTTATTTTAAAGAATCCAGAAATAAATTGTATTTTGTTTATTTAATTATATAAAAAATTGTAAGAAATTTATTTGTTTTTCATTTCCATTAAAGGCAAATGAATAATTGAAAAAAAATACTAATACAATTTAATGAAGAAAACTTGGAAGATTTTTGAATAAAAAATAAATTAATTACCCAGAACAAATGCGTTGTTGACGTGAATTTGTATTACATTCCATGAAGAACAAAATTTCTTTATAAAATGTTATTTAATTTTGAAAACCACAAACTTAATTAATAATTTCTTTAATAAAATATAATATTTTTGTAACTATCTGTTTTGTTGCATTTGTTTCTTTTGTCGATTTTTATTAAATAATTGTGATGTCTACATTGAAAATTATTTGTAAGAATTTTGTTTATTTTAATCTATTTTTTCAAATTTATGCAGTTAGTAATACGGAATTTAACATATATAAAAGTAAAAACCGTGATAAAGTGTAATAAGTAACCATTTGGAATGGTTCGTAAGTCAGGGGATATCTGTATTCATATTTTGGATATAAAAATTTTGATAATAATAATTGAATACTTAAAACACAGCATATTTTATTAAAAAATTTACCTAGTATAAGAATTATGAAAATGAAGCCAACGATTTGGGTATTAAAAAATGTAGGTCAAACATTTTTTGAAGGCTACTCATTACAAATACATCAAACTTGGAGTAAGGATTTTGCTTTCAGAGCTTATGACAAGGATGCATACTATGGACAATTTTGTATAATACTTTGTATATTATATAAGTAAAGTTAACTTCATACCAAAGGTCCTAAGAACAATATAATTGATTTGATTATAAACGGTCAGAGAATTTAAATATTTTATTATTTATTTATTAACTATTTTTTATTTGTCAAAGAATTAACTACAAATCTTTGCAATTTTTCATTAATAAATTATGTTTATTGCAACAGTTATAATTGAACATTCCAAATATTACAGAGGATGTTGACCATAGGTCTTTCCATCTGCTATTATCTTTTATTTACTACGCTAATGAAAATTTATCTTAAAGTATAATTAAAACTAAACTGTAAATCTAATGGTTCAAGAATTTAAGTCCTTGAATTACAAGGCTATTAAACAATGAGATAAAAGCTAGTACATTTATATCAAAGTCACAATCTCTTTTTATATTTCTTCTTAGTTTATTATACAATTTGTTTCATATACTTGAACTTTTAATTTAATTCAATTAATCCAAATAGGTTTTTAAATGATTATAAGTTTTTTTTTGCTTTTTGTCTCATGATTCTTCCTTAATATAAGCATAAGTATAGTACCTGTTATAATTATACCAATATTCTACAATCCTTTTTTTCATATACTTGAAAAACAATCTAATTTAAACTTTTAATTTGATTCAATTAATCCAAATATTTTGTTAAATGATTATTAGTGTATAAGTTGTTATAATTATACAAATATACTAAGCTTTTTTTATAGAAAATATTTTAAAATTGTACTGGTTTCAACCAGATTTTCATTGCAATATGTTAATCCAAGCTGATGAGTGTGATTCAAGTAAATTGGAATATTAAAAGATTGTTTTTATTCAGTTTAATTATAAATGACGAATAAAAATATAAAAATCAGCTTTTTTCTATATTTAGTATTAGTATTAGATCGAAAGAATACGGTAGATTAATTTTAAGTTAGAAAATTAAGAAATTTATCATTTTCTGTGAAAACATTGTTATATATTCATGAAAACTACAAAGCTACATAATTTTATGCTTTTCTTATTTTTCATATTTTCTCGATTAGTCCGGTTATCAGCAATATGCGAGACATTGCTATAATTTTGTTGAATTATATTACTTTTGGCAATTTTCCATAAGTTGAATAAATTTAAATTTATATAGAGAATACATTGTCTTAACATTTTTGTATCATAATCATTCCTTTTAGTAGCTTAATATTAAAGAGATTAATAACAACGATCAATAGCAAATTAATATTAACAGCACAAATAAAAGAATCTTCAAAAAAAAAACCCGCATAATATTAAACCCCAAAACGCGATGATATTCCGAGCTGTAATATCGTTCAAATGGAGAATGCGAAGCGAACGGAATAAGAAATATATGAATTTCAAAAGGCAACAGCACGAAAATGTTTTTCGTGAGAATAAATTTGGAAACATTATTAATGCGTATATAATGATTGCCTCTCAAATCGTCGTTTATCAAGCGTTTCACATTTTATTAACGAAAAGAAAAGAGTATGTCGTGCGGAATCCGTTCCGCCTTCTAATTTACTGTACGAAAATCCGCGATGCAGACGCATTTCCGAGTTCGACGAATACAATTACGAATTTCGTATACAATAATTATGTAATCGCATTAAAAACAGATAATGGAACAATTTGCGTCGGGGAAGCGTACGGTGGGACGCATGCGTCAGCGTCGCGACGCTGGAAAATTTTATACGAAATATAATTGAATTAAGTTGAATGGCATTACGTATAATTGCGTCGCAGAAAAGTTTTTATGCGTTTTTTGCCGTCCACGTAATTACGAATTGCTATTTAATCGTGAAAGCATCAGTTCATGTTTGATCCAAATCCTTGTTTTTTAATTTAAATTAACTTATAACCAAATGTAATCGAAAATTTAATAGATTCATTTACATTTTATTTTATTTTCATTTATTTGTAATCTCTTATGGAAGGATTAATTACATAAACTTCCATAAAATATTTTTAATTTCATAATATAATATTCACTTAACATTACTTATTAATTACTGAACTCTTAGTTTTCCTACAATTAGTTAAGAGGAATTATTTCAGTTTTGTCTATTTTTCTATCTATAACTTGATAGAAATATGTTACTTAAATTTTTGATACTTACTAATAAACAAAAGTTATGTAACTTTTACAATATAACAAATTGATGTACATCAGTTCGAATCAAAATTGATGATTCTAACTTCAGAATTCTCTTCATTTATAAAATTAAAAAAAATACAATCTATATGTTTCTACAGATCATCAATCGCTTGAGAATATTTATTCAAATCACGTTTGGTGGACCATTTCTTGTAATTTCCAGTACATTATCAGATAATATTTATAGAATTGAAGACTTTAATAAAATTATTCCTCAATATAAATTATGGAAGTCTTGTAGTATTTTCTCAAATATTGTTGCAATTATTAAAAACTGCAGAGAAACTGGAGAAACTTTTTAAAAGATTATAAAAAAATATTGACCGGATTGAAGACTTTCTGGACTATTCAGCAAATAAATAGGTTAGTATTATTTTCTCCAATATTAATGAGAGGATTAAAGAATTATTGGTGACCTGATTTGGCCCGAAATCAATAATTTTTTAATTGTGAAATGAAATCTAAATTGGAGATATAAGGTTATTAAATAATGTTGATAGGATTGAAGATTCTTTCGTTACTTTGCAAACAAATCCAAATTGTAGATTGCTTCAGATCCAATTTGAAAAATGAGAGCCAAATTGGATATTTTATATTGGATAATAAAAAATGTTCATAGTATTAAAGACCTTTTGCTTTCAGGCCTATTTTTTACAAATTCAGCTAAGTTGAAGGTTTTGTATTAGTATTATAAAAAAACTAACAACTCATTACTAAAAATGCGAAATACGATTTTTTTAAGTAAAATTCGATTTTGTTGTAATCAAACGTATTTTCAGCTTTTTTTATAATTTTATATTTAAGTATTAACTGATTTTGTTTGAAAATTTGTGAATTTTCCATTGAAAAGTGCATATGACGAGGTATGAAAATATTTGTTAAGTATACATGTATACATTATTGTGAAAATGGATTATTTTAGCAAATATTCATCCTATTGAATTGTAAACAAGCTTTATTTATAATATGAAGAAATATTTAACTTCTTTTGTATTTCTATTAAAAAATTGGAAATAAATAGGCTTAAAAATACACATTTTTTTTTCACTACTAAAGCAATACCATAAAGCAATATTTCGCTCAGTTTGTTTATTTTTATATTGTTCAATTAAAATTAAATTTGTTTTGAAAAATTACAAATGAAAATACTTGGAAATATTTGTAAAGTAAACTCACGAAATGTATTTGCTAACTTGAAGAATGGAGATACGGATTTTGTTTATAATTACAACCGCCCGCAAATGCGGTATGCCGGTTGACCGCTGGAGAAGAATATATTGCCGCAAACGGAAATTACAAACGCTCTAGATAAGTGCAGATGAGCTGCAGCACTCCCTCCTTCCTGGAAAATAAAGCAAGAGTTCTTCCTTGATCAAACGTGCATTCCCATGATTTATCCTCACCTCCGACCATTTATACGTGCCTGAATTTGCGCATGGAAATTTGGGGATGAAAATTTATTTTTTATATTTTTCATTACTAATAAATCGAATTTATTTTGATTGCTTATTCGAAAGGGAGGGTTTAATTGAATTGCGTGATGTGGGCCTTTTAAGGAGCCGTTCATAACCATTATCGATACGACCTTATAATTAGTCGACAAGCACCCGTTCGACGTGCCTCCATTTTCCCACTAATCACCCCCAAAACCCGGGTACTGATTAAATACTTATGTAAATCGTCTCGATTCGACAATCGCACGGCGTAATTTGTATCTCTCGTGTAATTATGAATTCGATTAGCGACAAGTGGCATCATTCTTGGATTACTTTTTTCCTTCTAACGGAAACTGTGAGCTACTTGTGTGTATAGAGGCTTATACATTGCGGAATTAGGAAAGCTGTGATGGATGATTAAATTATTTACGAGATAAGGTCTTTAATTTTCTCTCCTCTTCTTTTCTCTGGCATTCGGTTAAATTGCTTCTCAATCATTCGTTCCATTAATAAATGAAGAAAATGAGAAAAAAAGACTAGGCTGATGATGAAGGAAACGGGGAATTGGGGAGAAAACGGACAAACGTCAAAATTCAGGTAGATGAAAAATGATCTGCCTCCATCCGATATGCTTTAATAAGCAGAAAAAATTCAAACTCATTTAAATAATATTCATTTATATTTCGATGCAAGTAAAATAATTAAATTATAAATTATAAACTTTTGACAATAATTTGCCTTTAATTGTTTAATTTACATCATTTGAGACAATAAACACATTTTTAAGCTGAAAAAGTCTGATTTTTTTTTTTTTTTTTGTATTTTCAAAAATTATATTACAAATCACTTAGTTTCTTTTTCTACATAATTTAAGAGTTTTTGTTGGTAAATATTTATTTTTATATTTTTTAGAGATATGTTATTATTATTAAAATTGTAAATAATCAATTTTATTTTATAATAATTAATTATAAATATTAGCAAAAATGTTAAAAAATGAGCACGATATTAATTTTTCTTTTCCTTTTGACATTTGGTAAAATTGCTACTGTAACTTTGTTCCCTTAATAAATGAAAAAGATGGAGAAGAAAAAAAAGGCAGATAAATGAAACGGGAATTGGATGAAACGGACAAACATTGAATCTTCGGTGAATGAAAAAATATGCCTCTATCTCTTGAAGTAATATTACTTTCTGTTTGTTTGTAATATTCGTATCAACAATTCAATTGAGAATAACATTGTTTTTTTTTTATACTTGATGAATATTAATATTAATTAATTATAAATATTTCTTAAAATTGTTTCTTAAAACAAATAGTATTTTACAAAATACTGAAAATACTTAATTAAAGTCATAGACGAACTTTGCTGAAACGATAATTGAGAGAGGAACACCATTTAAAAAGCCCATCTAATATAGATGCGAGATGTACTAAAACCAGTGGAAATGTTTCGCCCCGAAGGATGAGAAGTCTCATAAAAAAAGGAAGGATCGTGCGCCCTTAAATGATCCAGAAGGGTTTGCCTTTGCATACCGTGAAATGTGACGTCACGTCCGGTGCAAGAGTAAGCGCTGCCGGCTTCCGGTTTACACCGATCGCGCAGGGTGAAACCTGAAACTGCTCTCGCACCGGCTGCAGGAGCCTCCGAATGTTTGTAAACTATATATCTTGCAGAACTTCCGGTTTCATCAGGAACCGTTTGCGTCTGCACCCCGACTCATCCCAGCTTCCATACCATAATGTCATGCTTCTTTCCTTTTTTATATAGAACACGCAATCTGGACCTCTTTGTACGGTTTTCTGTAGATTATAAATGTGTTTAATTAGAATTTTTTTAATTTATTTCTTTACAAAATGTTATTAGTTCATTTAGGCTATAGACCCAAATAGAGATAATTTAAATCTACTATGGCTTCTATTGTAAAAAAAGTACACGTTAGTATGAACGTTATGTCGTACGTGCGAATGATCCAATATTTATTGGAAATATACCAGTAAAATATTTCCACATTTTGTACAACAATTAAGAACATTTAAAAAATAGTTTTTTATATAATTTAATGAAAATTAATTGAAAAAAGAAACCAAAATGTTATAGAAAAGTGTACATTAAAACAAAATGTTAAATACACGTATTTATATGATAATTATCCGTGAAATTGTTATATTTTCAATTAACGTACGTTCCTTTCATGATCAAATATTTATTGGAAATATATTAAATATATATTATAAAAATTAAGAATATTTAAAAAATAGTTTTTTTTATATAATTTAATAAAATTAAATTGAAAAAGAAACCAAAAATGTACGTTATTAAAAACAAACTGTATGCGTATGAACAAAATGTTAAATACACGTATTTATATGATAATTATCCATGCAATTGTTATATTTTCAATTAACGTACGTTCCTTTCATTAATCAAGCGCTGTACAATTCAATGTTTTGTAATAACTTAAACTATATCATGATTTCATATTAAGTTTTACTTCACATACATTCTTATAGAAACACCGAATGTAATATTTATTGAAATATGATGTCGGAGTCAGATGGAAAATTGTACGTTAGTATGAACGTCATGTATTTTCATATGATTAAACATATGTACAAAAAAACTTAAATGTAAATGTATATTTATAAGGGTATTTACCATCAACTAATGTTCATTCATTTAACGTACAACAAGAAGGTATTTATTATGTACATTAACCAAGTCAATATTTCATACTAAATTTCATTTGAAACACATTATTATATCGATTAGAATGAACATAAGAAAATATATTTTAATGATATTAAATTCAAAAATGCGCACAGTATGCGTTAGAATGAAAGTCAAGTATGTTTGTGTGATTGTCATGTACGTTAGTATGAACATAATGTACGTTAGTTCGAATGATCATATGTACAAAATAAACTGAAATGCATACAACAATTACTGTACAATTAATATATTTTCACTTAACATACAAAAAATTTTAATCATTATTTTTTTACTACAATTTTGTATTATATAAAATTAAAGATTGAATGTTATATAATGATATATTAATTAAAAAGTATTTATGTATGTATGATGTAATTTTGTTATCATAATTAATGTATTAAACTAAACTCATTTCGTGCTTTCCAATTTATTTACTTCTAAAGTTTTCCCTACCATCGACAAGTTATAAGATACCCAAATGATGATAGCAACCTCGAAGCGTTGTGAATTTCTTAGAAACACCGGCATAATACTAAGTTTCCCTGTAAAAGTTGCGATCAAGATGACCGCATTGTCGGGTCAGCAGCAACAACAGCATTCACACAGATTGCAATTTCCACTTCCTATATTATTCGGTTTTAGTTCAGCGCACAAAATTTATAGTTGCATTTCATAGTTTCAAATAAATCGCGTGTTTGCATTCATAAATTCCACTTTTATTATTTATTTTTTTTGTTGTTGATAAAAAACAAGAGTTTATTTTTATTTCATATAAATTTATATTTATAATTACGTGTAAATTTTTAGTAAGCCATCATAAATTACGTCCGCTATCTCTATTGCGATGTTATCACCGCATATTTGCATAGCTGTATAAATTACTTTTGATATACAGCAACAACGAAATTGAGAAATTAAAATATACTCTTTCGCTCTCGTATTTTAAATATTCTGCATATCGAATTCCTGTCACGAAACGTTAATTTTTGTATCAGTATTTCGATGGAATTAGGGAAATAAGAATTTATGAGCGGGGAGCGCGATGAAAAGAGTGAGAAAAAATATGAAAGAATATTATGTAAAACCGTTTTCCGTTTTCCTCAGAATCATCTCCGGTTACTTCATCGATAATTTAGTATTCGTCTCGTCAAAGATTTTTTTTTTCTGTAGAAAACTGTAGCTAAAAAAAATACTGTGCTCTGAAGAAATACAATCATTTCATTCTGACCAATCAAATTAGAGAAATTATTTATGCAAGAAGGCAATATACGTTAATGCAACTGAAAATGTGTGCACAGAAATCTTAATTGCATAGGATTTTATGGAAATTAGCATATTTTCATGCCAGAGTTCGATGGAAAGTGTACGTTACTATGAACGACATGTATGTATGTGCGAAAGAACATGTAAAGTACAACAACAATGATATTTTTTTATAATTACTTATTCTATTGCAATAAATTTCTATTTTAATAAATTTTAATAGAATTAAAATGTAATTTGATGCCATAATCCGATGGAAATGTGTACGTTTGTAAACATTCAATAACTTCAGACAAATGTGGAGTACAAATAGAAATTATCTTTAATGAATACTAGTATATAGAATTTCATAGTTAAATTAACATATATTCACTTAACGTACAATAATTAGGGTACTCAGTATGAACTATATTATATTTTAAAATTGCTTAAAAAACAATATAAAGGGTGTCCCAAAATTAACGCAAGATTTGAATTTGCCGCCTTTTGTGCAGTAAAGTGTAAAAATTGTTTTTTTTTGTATTTTCCAACACTTTACTACATAAATGGCGGCAAATTCAAATCTTGCGTTAATTTTGGGACACTCTTTATAAAACTAACTTTTATTTCAGGCACTTTCTTATAGAATATAAGTATGTACGTTGATATGAACATCATATACGTTCGTGTGAATGAATAATTAACTTATTTTCCATTAACGTACAATAATTAGCGTACTCATTATGTACGTTATACTGGGAATTATAACATTTCCTACATATTAATTAAATTTGCTTTGGTTTTGCATGTAAAATATACATTTTTTTCAAACTAATCCACTGTTACATTTTACACCGAACTTCTCACTACTTATAATTGGGATTAAGGTATCTCGCATGAGTTGAACACATCGGATAATACACATAAAATTTCGTTATTGTGTTTTGCGAGTTTAACAAGCGTTAAGGCATCAACACATGCCCACGCATCTTTTAATCCGTAAAATTCAGAAGTCCGCCATTAAACGCAGAGGTTTTACACTTTATTCCTCTTTATGGTACAGATATGGGCGTTCTAACTTCTATGTTTTTTTTTTCTTCTTCTCTTCGTTTTCCATCCCAAAAAGTTATTATAGGTTGGCACCGGCATTTTACGAGCAGCTTTAAAACTAAAATAAAACCGTTTTATTTTCATGCGACTTTTTTTTTGCCACAAATAAAACGCATTAATCGATGGAAATATGTTTCTTTGTTATTTCGACTGCTCGCAAAATCAATATGCCCTTTTGCTGTTAAATCAACTGATATGTCTATTTAATCCGTGTCCTATTTGTTTGGACTTCACACACACACAAAAATGCACATATTCAAATATTGCCAATAGATAAATCGCAATTTAAAGCCTTCCACCGCTTCATGTTGTTTATGTAAGCAAAAAATATATAGTCGATATCGGTTTTCGAACACATATCGAATATAATAGACAGGTTTACAAACTAAATTTCGGTTTCCGAACTAAACTTTGGTTCTTCAATTACCATATTACTTAATTTGTAATATAAGTTACTCTTTGTTAGAGAATGAATTATGTAAATTTTAAGAATAAATTATATTTGGCAACCGAATTTCTACTTTATAAGAAGAAATGAATATAATATATGGTTCCACTTTGAACATTCGAGAATGAAATAATAAATTATGTTCGATAACCGAGTTATATGAATAAATGTATATGATTTGTGTTTGCTGTACAAACATATGCTTCGATTAATATTACTTAAGTTTACGAACTATGTGAATGTGGGGCAAAGTCGGACAACATTCCATCCGTGGAATCCGGGTGTTGAGATATAATTCATTTATGCAATATGTTAAATTTGTCGGTAACAAAATTTATCAAGCAGAGCAAATATTTGGTAAGTGAAGTTTCTTGCGGCGGTCGATCGAGGTCTAATCTTGTCATATACAAATGGTCGGTCAATCAACTTAAACCCCGAGAGGAAACTGTTAATGAAAACTATCCGCGCTCGTTCATATAAGCATTAATTAGATCAACATCCTGGCAAAGTTTCGATCCTGATTCCAACATCACACTAATGTTCAAGCTCATAAATAAATAAATCTCACAGTATATTGGTTAAATCTCTTAAATTACATGAATATTGTAACAAAAAAAGTCATAGTTATGATAACGAAATATATTGTTTCATAATTATCAAAAAAATCAGGAAATTGCTAAAAGTAGATAAAATAAATTAGTATAAAAAAAAACTTGTCTATAAAACTAAACGTTTATATTTGTCTTCAGAAGTGAAGAATTAACTTAGAAATGTTAAAAAAAAGTATTGGAAATGTACTAACAAAAATAAGAAATGATTTCAAAAATTAGTGAGTGAAAAAATTTTAAATTTAATTTTTATCAGATATACTATTATAACGTATAAACATTTATTCATTTCATAGATTTTTTAATAAAATTTAGTTCAAACGATATAAAAAATCGTTAAAAAATAATTAATAAAAAAAATATTTTTTTTCAATTTAATTAAAATAAATAATACTGTTGAACTGTGGAATATTTTATATAACTGCAAACATAAATTGGCAATTACATAAATGTATTGTGTACAAAAACATATTAAATAAAAAACACAAGATTAAAAGCATTCGAGTTATTAAAATTTTGCACATAAAAAAGTGTACGTTGAAATGTTTCCAATGCTTTGAATCAAAATGTTTTCCCAACAATGCTGAAGCCGTTAATGAATAGAAAAAGTTTTGTAGGTGAAACCCCAACCCTCTAGTTTTAATTAAGCTTTATATTTATTTTATACGGTAACCAAATAAACATTCCATTAATAAAACTACAAAAAAAAGACAATCACAAATTTATATATATTTTCATTTAATGCTGTGAAAATAAAACTTGTTTATTTGCACATTCGAATTCCGCAATTAATTAAAATAAATATGGATAAATATGTATTTTAATGTGTTTATTGATGTAGATTATGTAATTTATTCGCGTAGATTATATCGAATAATTTTTAATTTAATTAAACTGTTTATTAATGAATGATTTATGGAATTATTTATGTTAGTAAATATAAAGAGTCGAAAATTTCCATAGAATTAAGCGGTCACTTAATACTTTACGAATAGAATAAACAAATTTGATTAATAAACTACTCTGAAAAACAATTTTAGAACTTTACAGTAGATATTATGAATGGTGTATGAATGGCCAATCGGTTTGTTATTATTGAACGTTTGAGCGAACATTTGTACGTGTGTTCGGTTAGGTAGCCATTAATAATTATGTATTTAGTATTTAACAAATGTAAATGTAACATTGGCTCTGTATATAGATACATATTTATCTGAAAGTACATTGACTGCTTGATTATTATATGTTAATATACAATAAGTGTAATCATGGTCATAACAAGAGTGTAATAATCGTTAACAATCGGAATTAGTGAATAGGGAAAGAGTTACCGACTTTCGACCGTCGTCCAGGTTGAAAAAGATGAAATAAAGTGTGTAATTATGTTATTATACATTTCTAAAATATACTTATCAACTTGTAATTTACTATTTTGAAAATTAGGGGTTGATAAAATATTGTTTTTAAATTGTATTTTAGATTGCAGAAAGTTTCCTAAATTGGACCTATCAAACCTTGGACCTAACCTATCAAGAAATAACGAAAAGGCTATTTCAATATCTTATACTTATTGTGAATGTATTGCAGGTCAAGAACATGGAGGAACAAATATAAATACATGATTTTTTTAAAAAAATACTAAAGTAAACGAAATACGGCATTTTCATTAACAACTTAGGTATTGGACGGATTGACACTTTTTTCTAACAATTCTCAATGAAATATATTATATCATGGTGAATACATATCTAATAACATTTAAGTCCTGTATTTTTTCTTTCTTCAGATATTTCCTATTCCAGATATGTCAAGATTTTAAGGGTTGTTGACCGCTTTCTTGTTGATTCTAAGAGAAAATTTATATATATATGATTATTTCTGTAAGTAGATAAGAGTAATATTTCAATAGATATATTTATTACTTTGTATACATTGTGTTGCAGAAATTAAGCTAATCTAGTGCACGTAATGATCATTAACAATTGGAAATAACAGTACTAATTATGGTTTTGTAATTTATATTTTTTTTCAAATATGAAAGATTATTTTTAGAAAGCTTGTAATAAATTTGGAGCCGCTAAACAGTTGTTTAATAAAATGTACACAGTTGGAAGTAATGTCGATGGAATGCAATTTAATAAACCTAGTTTGGCCATAAACGTTGTCCATTCGGTTGGTACATTTAGTGAAAATTGGCGAGAGAACGTTATATACATGAGCTCGTAGGAATAATAATAAATTATGTACATATCCATGAAATGAGTGCCGGTTGTCAGGACCCGAGTGACAAACGCGAGTAAACCGGAACTTCTGGCCAGAGTTTGCGCGCTTCGTTGGCCTCGGAAGTTCGTCACAATGCTAATGATGCGTGCCCAGTTGATTGGATAAATGGCATTGTATAATACAATAAATAGACGATGCTCATTCCTTCGGACCGTTCCTCTTTAAATCGCTGCAAGGAAGGAATAAAAACTGCATCCTTTCCTTCAGCTCTAGTTTCTCCTTTCTTATTCTCTCTTTCCTGATATATTCAGTTCCCATGTTAAATGGGGCCTCCGGCACAGAAAATATGATAAGGCAAAAAGGATCCTTTCCTTGGAACAGGGTCATTTTCTTAGTAATGGAATGCTATTCGCCTACTGGGACGCTATTAGGAGTGATTGTTACTAGTCCAGTAAAAGGTTATCCCGTTTTTGTTACTTAATATAACCCTTTTGTCCGCTAAATCTTGAAACTAAATTAAACTTTATATCCGGTATTATCACTTCCGCAATTTTATTAATATTTATTTTAAACCATTTGTGGTTTTTTAAATCTATTATTTCTTGATCATTAGTTCATAAGTTAAAAATTTAATATTGTTTAGTATAAAATAAATTAATTTATTCTATTTTTTTACTTTACTTGTCTATAATAATTCAATTGTGTTTTCATATGTTTTATTAATGTTATGCTTACTGCAGTTCATTTACAAATTTAGTTTTATTACCCCTAATAACTAAGATTCGAAAACTAGGCAGTGGTCATGTATAATCTTAGTTTTCTTTATATACGACATTGGGCGTATATATCCGCCGTTCATCCGCAAATGGTTAACTAACTGAATATAAGTTAGTGTATTACATATATGAAAAATTCGTCATAAGATTTATAGTATAAATGATGTTTCAAAATAAATATTATAGAAAAATCTATGTTATTAGCTTCGTGTACTACTTTTGAGTCGGTATACGTACAGGTTCGATGAATTACAGGTTCATTCCAGGATGCATGATTTATCTATTTGTTTGTTGATTCAATTTCCTTCCTTGCGCATACAAACACACATATACGTATATCAAATTTTGATATTATGTACAGCTTTCTCCATTTCTTCTCTATTTTACTATTTGCCCGAGATACATTCATCATAAATTCAGTGCATACATAATTTTTTTCAACCTCAGTAGGCGTCGTCTTGCTGCGATTTATGAGATGTAGAGCTTGAAAAGCTGAACATATTTTATGCCCTCAGGTGACAACCATAAAGTCTAATAGTTTGTCTAAGAATGATTTATCGCGTTTCCCATTGTTCGCGTTCTAAGTAGTCAATAAGGTTATATGACATATATACGGTTAAATAAGCCATAAACGATGCCAAATTAAAAAAAAATACATTAGACTGGCGAATTTAATAGAAACACATTGATATAACTTTATTTTTTTTATATATATATTTTCTCCTCGTACGACGACAATATCCGCTCGAAAACTTTTTACATCCCATCGCATTCACGCTCTAACGAAAAAAACATTGGAAATCAGTAGATTTTTCCTCCGTTGTTTTTCTTTCATTTCGCTTCGCTCCACATCCCATAAAAGTGTTGAAACGTGTGTAGGGAAACCGATCGATATCTATTTAAACGAATCCAATTTATTGGTGCACAGCTCTTTCGTTCCTCCTGATTCCTACTATATTTTTTTTACTCTCGTTGTTTCGCATTCAAGGAGGAAGCTTTAACGATGCTGCACAAAATAATTAACAATGGACATTACAAATCACAAATGAAATTCTTTTCGAATATTTTACTTTATTTGAATAAATAATTGAATTTACCTTAATTCGGTTATTAAATTTTTCAATGAGATTTACATTAAAATATTTTTTTAATCATCTCCTATTTTTTTAACCAAATGCGATTTTTAAATTACTATATGTAATATATAAACTAACTAATAATGATAATAAAAAAATAAAACGATTTCAATTATTTTGTTTTATTTAAATGCTAAAATAAATATAGCAAGCGCATCGTTTTGTATTGATAATTGTAAGTAAACATGAAAAACAAATGTATTTATTAATTAAAAGCTCAGGAAACTATATTTGCGAGTTGAATAACCGTAATCCTTTTAAATTTACTGGTAATATTAATGTGGTAATTAAATAATTATTTTTTTACGTAACATTTTATAAATTTATTTTTTTTTATAATATGTTTCATTGTATGTAAAACTTTTAGTGACACTATACAGAATAATTTATAATTATATTTAAATTATTTTGCATTATTTGACCGTTAAAATAAATAAACCCGGCGCATTGACAATGTTGTTTTGTAATTATAAGTAAACAAATTTTAAATTAATTAATTTTCTGTAATTAACGGCTCACGAAAGTGCCATTATCCAATTTATAAACCCTATTTACGAATTGAAATGCGAGGATTGTATTAAAATTAGCGTTAATAGTATCAAACTGAATAAATAATTATTTCCTTAACATTTTTTACATTGTAAAGGAGAAAAAATTTCAAGTAATTAATACAAAATACTTTGCATTATGCGGGCAATCACAATATCCCGCACTGTTTGAAACCGGACTATTAAAACTACATAAAAATAGACAGTAGAAACTCAGGTAAAAGTGAAGTTTTGGGAACATAAATAAAAAATCTATGAATCTATAAAAATTATTAGAATTTGTATACTCTTTATAATGGGGTAATTTAAACGTAAGTGAATGTATTTTGGGGTAATTGGTAATAAAAAATTGTCGATCGCTGATTTAAATAGTCAAATAAAACTATATATACCCGGCGCATACACATCCGACTTTTAATTGTCTTTAAAAATATATAAAATTAATCTTCATAATGAGATCATTTCTACGTAAATGAATATATTATTGGCTAATAGTTAATAAAAATCCTCCAAATTCTGATTTAATCAGTAAAATAAAAAAAAAAAGTACCCGGCGCATCAACATCCCATTGATTATTTGTTATTAAACATACTGAAAATTAATCTTCATAATGTTGTAATTTTGACAAAAATGAATATATTTTGGGGTAATAGTGAATAAAAATTCCCCGACCTATGATTTAAATAGTAAATGGCGCAACCCATTGATAATTGTCAGAAAATATAATTCGTCGATTCCATTAAAACTATGGTGAATTGTATAAAACTAACTAAAATCTATTGATTTATTTTACTTTAAAGAAGTAATTTGCAACGATTCTATATAAAACAATTAATAATTAATTAAAACTAAAAGCAAACAATGAATTAATTTCAAAATAAATTAATTTACTGTTTTTAGAGGTACGGGAAAGTTTGTTATTCAAACTATATTTTCAAATTGAAAAACGAGAATTCCATTAAAATTGCGGTTTAATCATATTATGCTGACTAAATAATTATGTCCGCTCATTTGAGTTCTTTCTGTACGTAGACCGAACACAATGAAGTTTGCTCTAATTGCAACTATGATGAATGGAAAATTGCATTTCCATCGATTCGCTATTCATTCCCGCTTTGCTTATGAAAACATACGTGTTTTCCCGAACTGGATTATTTCAATAATCAACGAGTATATAATTGTCGACTAGTATTTGCAGATAAGTGGTAATTTAGGTAGAGGCAGTTTGCGCAACATGTGGCGAAACACTGCTTTGCATGAAAATCAGTTTAGTAGAATATTTGTAGACCTGGGGTGTATACAAGGTATAAAGTATTTTGGACTATAGCCAGCCGCACCTTATTGTTTTCCCGAAGCGACAAATGCAGAGTTTAAATTTATATGTTCTTCCTTTATAACTATAGATTTTCTAAATGTTTTCAAAACTATAAATTTATTTTTATTACTATAGATTTCCTCGATGGTTTCCTGTCTCTAAGGGTAAAGCAGTAAAGAAAAATAATTAGTGCAATCAATAATGTCGGATGCCGATTGCTGATAGTCAAAGAGGATTAAGGCTCATCCGGCTTCTGATTGGTCAGCATAGGTATCCTAACGACATCCTGGATCACAGGACATTGTTTCTCGTTGTGCTTTCAAGCTTGGGGCTCGGATCTCAATTATCCGGAGCTTTGTTATTTGATGACAGGTAATTTCTGTTACTTCCTCGATGCCAGCGGATACGCACTCATCAATAAACCTACCTTATAAATTGAATATAAAAGACGTTTTTAATTACTGCTCAAATACAGTAACAAAAGATTAATTAAATTAAGTTAAAATGAACTACAGATCAAAAAATGTTATACTCTAAAACATATTTTTGTTAACGGAAATTTTACATTAAATATGACAAGTATGATGGAAATACGTAATCAACATTTTAAATATCAATTATTTTTAACTTATTATCACCTAAGATTTCTTATATTTTTTGATTACAATTTTATATATATTTCAGTACTTATTGTTTTGATCAAATTTATTTTCTTATTTACGTTTTTATTTATTTTGTTTTGCGTTCATTAAAAAAATGTTTTAAATTTTTTTATTTTTTAAGAAGATATATTCAGTTTGGTTTATATGTTTCAATGCTAAGTTTCACCTCCTAAGATTTAGCGTCCCCTAGAGAGCACATAAATTCTTAATTTTTCTTGGCTTTCTATTCGAAAGTTTTACGAGGTAGGTCCCTATGTGGACAGCAAAAGCACATATTTTCTAACTACCATGTCTTGAGATATTATAAAAGAAAACAAGTATTTGTTATGGAGTGTTACTTTTATCTGAGAGACTACAATGAGATGATAATTGAGTAATAAGTGAAGAGGCATTAGATTAAAATTTAGCAAATTATTGAAATTTTAATGCATTTAACTTGATTTTATATTTAGGTCACCCAATTATGCGCTGCTAAACTTTCTGAAACTGTGAATTTTGCATACAAAGTTAATGACAATAAAAAGTTGAAACTTTTGGTATAAATAATTTAAAAACAAATCATATGTGCAAAATACAACGGTCACCCGTCCATGCATTGCTTAACTTTTTTGAACTATGACGTCTAGTTGCATAGTATTTGATAATAATAATAATACAAAAAAATGATTGTAAGCTTATTGTAGTATAAATAATTCAGATGCTTAACTTTCTAAAACAATTAGTATTTGTAATGTATATAATAATATGTAACAAATATATAATTACGTAGATAAATACAGAAATAAATGAAGAAAACATGAATTTTGTCAAAGATAAAAATATGTTCTAATATACCATTATAGGATCCACTTAGGTCAAAGGTCAAACTTCGAAAAAACATGAAATATAAAACGATTTTAATTAGATAGAATTAATTAAAACTTGAATTGCATTTGTGCATTTGATCGCATCGAAATGATGTTAGTGTCGAAACGAACTTAAATAATAATGACGCCGCAAATGCACGATTCGAATTAATTTAAAAGTTTGTTTTTTTTTGGGTTGAAAGGAATTTCGAATGGAAAGAATGTAATTTAAAGTGCGCCCCGATAATTGGAAACTGCCTGCGGAAAACGAGCAATTAAAAATTCAGGAAACTTGATACAGACACATCGTATCTGCGTGCAGTCCTTTTCCTTCGAATCAATAGCATCCAGGACCCTAGCTGAATCCTGTAACACGAGGTCAATAATATTTCTTGATTCAATCTACTCTCAAGATCCGCTTTTTTTACACACCACAACCACATAGATGTATATACAGGGTGTCCCAAAAAATTGATACAAAGTTTATATGATTAATTTGTAAAAGAATGTACATAAAATGTAAAACTTTTACAGCTACCGAATATTTTCAAATTTGTACAAGTTCTGATAATGATGGGTCATTGATTTATAAACTTCAACAAACAATTCAATATTGCTCAATTCTTCCAGTGTCGTCGGTTTTTTTTTGGTGTAGACTGTATCTTTAATCCTTTGAGTTACCAAATTTCTAGACAACTGAATCAGACAGCTACGTCAACTGAATCAACATGGGATGGTATGGCCTAGATTAATTCTTTGTCATACGAACTAAATTAAAGGATAATTCCTCTTTCATAGAAAATTGTAATCATGCCCCATTATGCATGTTCAAAAAGAGGTACATTCCATGTACCACCGCACTTCAATGAGTTAAGGTATTCACACAGTGGCGTTAATTTGAAAGTAGCATCATTGCTACAAACATTCTTCCCTGAAAACTGTGCATCCTGTTTATAGTTTTCTAATTACCATTTGCTAAATTATTTTCTTAGATCCAATGTAGATGATTGACAGTATGTACCATTGTTGAAAAGTAACTTTCCCATTTGCAACATGTTAGAATGCGATGGATACTTGATTTTCTGATCCCTATCTCACGACTTGTTTGCAAGATTTTTTGCAATAATTTTTCAGAACACTTTGGATGACAAAGATCGTTCATGTTCTTGTTCTTCAGCCTAAAACTGCCTGCGACATTGTTTTTGAATTTCTGCTACATTTTCATACTTCAATAACATTTTTTTTCTTCAAAAGTTAATCTTATTTCTAATTAATTACACCCTGAAATTAAAGAAAAATCAGAAAGTTTTGACCCATTTCTTTGGGACACCCTGTATATACACAGAGAGAGAGGAGTAACATTCTGAACCGCTGCATGAGTTTTACCGATTCCATTTGGCTTATATTAGATGTAAGAGTGTTAAAATCGGATTCCTCAAGAATAGAGCGAGTATTTTGCGATGGTGAATCAAATTCGATACCCATACCCTCACCAACACAGACGAAAAAGAATAAATTGACTAGACCCACCCTCGCAAGCATAGCAACCTTTTTTAGATTGATATCGGTATACGCTGTGTAATAGTTTCTCCCTGTTTCGTTTTTTTTTTATTTCTTACACATCTCTCTCTTTTTTATCCTTTACTCCTTTTATTTGACTTTAGCAACAACAACGAAATAAGAAGAAAAAACACTAATCGAAAGCATTTTTCTTTTCATCGCATTTATTATTCGCAAATCTAAAAACAACAGCGTAAAACTGCAAATGAAACCCTTACACTTCTGATGTTATTTTTTTTATGTGCCAGACTGCAAGGGTGGAATTTATTAGTTTTTTTTTCATCTCTCTTTTCTTCTTCTATGCACCCTGACCTCTCTCGCTGGTGGTTATTATCTCTTGGCGTTGAGGAAAAGCAAAAACACGCTCATCTAAAGTAAAAACTGTATAAATATTCTTCGTCCCTCTCTCTCTCTGCGTGTTCATTCAGGACGACAGAAAAAAAGCAGCAATTAGTAATTCCTGGTGACGTGGACATCGACGTTTTTAATTTAAAAAAAGATTTAGCTGTTTTTTTCAGTTGACGTTCATTCTATTGAACATTGGGGAGAGTGAGACTGAAAGAGAGTGTATTTGATGACAATGAAGGCCAATATACGTGTGTATACACATTTTAATTAAATTATATCAGTGCGATGAAAACAGCCCCCATTTACATTTAAATTAAAAATCTTTTACCCCTTTATTTTTTTTTCTCTCACGCTGCGCCTGTTATCCCGGTGATCCTTTTCTTTTTTGCAATTGTTGTAGCACGAATGAAATATTGCTAGGCTATGTTTTTTCCTTCTGTACTTTTTATCTTGTTTTCTCTTCAGTTTTACACAACGTTAACTCTAATAATACTTATGAAAAAATTAGAAAGTGGAAAATTTGGTTCAGCAAATTTATTGATAATAAAGTAATTAAAAATTAATTAAGTATTATTTATATTAAATATACAGGAAAAATAAGTTTTGAAAATCAAAAATAACATAAATATATTTTGGGAAAATCATATTTTTGTAAATTTCTGGACAAGAACAATAAATAAACTTTTAAGTTTTAATTAATTACATAATATTACTATAAAATTGACTTTATGCTAGAAAAATAACATTGTTTCAACGATTTTACAAAACTATAAAAATAATATTTCGTTTTCAAATAAATAATGTTTCATTAACAATAAACAATGTGAAAACAGTTGCTTTTATACGAAATTTCAGTGAATTTATTGTATAATAATGATGCATAGATTTAACGTTGCATATGTATAAAGCTGATACTATTTTGAATACAATTAGTCCATAATTGGAAGCACTTTCGTGTTACAGAATATCAAATTTGGATCAATATTAATTAGTGTTTAACAATTATAAATTCGAAATAATATTATCAATATTGTGTTAATATTTCCAAATATTATAATTTAAAATTTTAATTGAAATTATTAATTTATTTAGAATTGTTTTATATTTTTCAATTAATTGTATAATAATGTACATTATTGTTTAATTTTTTACTTAATTTTTAACTTTTTAATAGATGAAATTTGATAATTACTAAAAAAAAATATGAATTTTTAAGAAACACACATTTTTTTTTAAAAACTACGTTTTTTTAATTTCCTTGTACTAGACAATTAATAATATAATGATGTACATTATTAATTATATTTTTACTTAATTTTTAACTTATAATCAGATGAAATTCGACAATACACACAAAAACATAAATTTTTCAAAAATACAAAAACTTTAGTTTTGTAACTTTTCGTGAGCAAAAATTTGATCAATATTTTAAACACACAGATAAAAACACATAATTAATAATAAGACACGTTATTTTTACCAAAACCAAGGGTGAGTTGTGTTTCATAATTGCTAATGAAGTTATGAAATTACATCTACTTCCCACGGTTGAGTGTAAAGTTAGTAACGGGTAAAGTTGTTTAAATTATTAACAAAAGACTCAAGCGTTAGTAATTCAAACTAACATTTACAAAACATAAGTGCATTTCCTGGTTTAGTTCTTGTTAGCAAATAATTTATATAAGCAAATTATATTTACACAAAATTACATATTTAAACATGAATATTTTTGATAATTTGATGTAAATATTATTATATAAGTCCAATAAATAAAAATACTATTTAGACACGTGTGTAATTATTTGAATAATCGAGAAGATTTGTTATATAATAATGTTAATTAAACAACACTAAAATCCAGGAGTTAAATTACAAAAATAAATGATTTTAAACGAAAATATAAGATAATTCCGACTGACGTGTAAAAAATTACATTGTTTAAACTAATGTTTTACAAAAAAAAACAAGGATAAATTGCGTAAGCAAAATGAAGTAAAAGTTTTAACATATCGTTCCGCCATTTTACGAAGACATGACACATCTATATTTTTTTTATTTCATTTTTCCATATTATTATTACACGTTGCAAATATTTTTTTATGTACATGTATGTGTGTGTTTTCCGTGAGCTCAGTTGCGCGGAAAAAATGAATGCTTGCTCTGTTTTTTTTTTATACTGGTATAAAATGAATGCATTTCCTCGCGTCCCATAGTTTTATGAATCTTCGCAATAAAAAACTTTCATAAATTTAAAAAGTTTTCTGAAAATTTGTTTTTCGCAGTTCTAATATTCGAGTGAGAGGGGTGTGGGTTTAATGGGGGAATGGAATAAATAACGGCGAATGAAGGGCATTACTCAGGGAATTATCGTGAAACCGAGAACCGACGGTTTTCCGTTCGTTCGTTCACACGAGACAAAGGGAAACCGGATATCTTGGTTGAGTTTCCTCTGAAACCGAGGCTAAGGCTGAGGATGAGAGAAGGGAGATGGTCGAATTTGCGACTTCCGGATTTTGTCTATGTCTGTGATATTTGGGTCGAACATGTTCGCACTTCAATGACAGCGACATCTCTACTCTACATGTGTTGAGAGATATGTATTATATAATATTTATATTGGATCGTAAATATTCTTTAACTCTTCTACACCATTTGCTAAGCTCATATTTTTACATGCATTTCTGTGTCATTTCGATGAGATTATTTTTAAGAAAAATCTAAGGGTTTAAGTTTACATAATATATTACTTTTGTAGAAATAGCATCTATTTCCACTGAATAACTTTCTCAATAGTCATGAATTATAATCTTGATGTTATTTTCAAACCAACATAATAAAAATAATATTCAAATATTTTTTACTATTATTTATATTTTTTTAAACTAATTATTATTACACGTTTTTTACCATACCCTTTTTATTAAAATTTAATCTTTGATGTGTAATAATATTAATATTTTGCTCATTAGTATTAATTTACAAGTAAAACTTTATCAATACAATAATTTTTTTTACAAATTTGTTTAAAATTGCGGAAATTCTTAAATCATTTGACAAATTTTACTACCATTTCAAATTTTCTTTTTTTAACAAAAATTAAAAAAAAAATATTCCACAAATTATACACAATTAATTTTTTTCATTAATCTTTTTTTTTTTCAAAGATATCTGATTTCAGTATTATATACAAAAGTTATTATCACACTTAATAAATTATGTTTACTTCTATAATAATATGTGTATATACTATAAGAAATTATTATAACTATTACATTACATTATTAATATGATAAAATTGATGCAATAATTATGTTCTTTGTCAACAAACGTAATGCTTCAAATTATCTTGATATCATTATCCTACTTTACATGAATATTTCAGTTGTACACTGCGTGTAATTAATTATGCATTAGACTACAGTACATATACAGTACATATACAGTAAATATTTTTCTTAAAGTAAAATTATTTACATAAAAATCACAGTAGAAATAATATTGTTCTTTTTAGTTATTTATACAATTTCTCAGTAGTTCTCTATAGAATCTATATTTGAACGAAATACCACAATACCTCACATACTGTGGGTAATTGATTGTAACTATATCAAAAAGTGAAACCGGACTAATCGAGAAAACACTTATAAATAAAACGCACAAAAATATACTGTTAAAAAAAAAATCATTTCTATATAATAATTTAATATTGTGTACCATTTTTCAGAATTTATTTTACTCATTTCAAATATAAATAACATTGGATTATTTCAGTTATTTTTAAAATCAATGAATCCGTACTATGCGAAGTATTACATAACTTTCATATACTATCAAATATCAACTACTTTCCTAGAATTTTTAATAACATTTATTGAAACAATTAAACACATATAAATAAAACGTATACATAATTGCAATAATTGAATGAAAATCATGTATGGATTAAGGGTACAAACATGTGCAGGAAATGATGAAATTCAATTCTACTTCGAAACTATAGATATATATATATTTATATTGAGTTTTCCTGAATTCCGGTCAGTGAATTCAGAACTATATATTATCTGGAAAAGAGCTCTGCGATCCGTGAACATCGGCCACAAACCTGACATATATAGAGCATCGTGTGAACAATTCATAATTGAATTTCATAATGAAGCAATTAAACGACTCCTCCAAATACACACTTCCAATAAAGTGCCCACATACTTCGCAATTGCAGGAGGACGTGCAAGAATAGACTATACATTCGAATGGGGACCATAAATTGCGTGGATAATAGGAAGAAAAGCTTGAGGCAGGAAAATAATTCACGGTTCCAGCACAGTTGTGTTTGCATTTCAATGGAAAGGAATCGCATGCTGAAGAAGTTTTGCGAACCTGCGAATTGCTTTTGGACCTTGCTCGGATAAAACTTCGATGCTGTGTTGTTCCACGTATATCCACCCACGTATCTAACAGATACGAAGTGTACACGAATAGTTATTTCTATTGGACTGAAATGTATTCATGCATTTCTTGATACAAAATGTGAATACTTTTCTAACATGTAACGTTTATAAATGTAACGTGAACATCATAAACATACATAAAAAGTTATAGGAAATATACTTGAAAATTAATCTTAATAAACATTCAATAATTTATTTAAAATGACATTGTGTTCACTTAATGTACATGTTTTTAAAGTATGTTCGATGATACGTACATGCTAATAATTGGAATAAACTATGAATTAATAGAAAAATATACGTGTAATATGGACAAGTTTGTGTGAACAAAGACCCAATTAAAGTATATCTTATATAATACGTATAAGATTAATAATATGTAATGTAGTAGCATTGGTCGTCAAAGAGTACGTTCATATAAACATATGTATGTTTGAGTTCGTTCATATGAACATCAATGTACGTTTGTCTAAACAGAGACACGCTTACATCAAAAATTAATAAAAATAACATTTTTTATAATTCAGAAATTGCAAAAATTATATTTATTAATAATTGTTGTAAATGGCTATTAAAGATAAGTCTATCTTTTCAAAATATTTGACTTTTAATTCGTTAATTTCTTGAAAATTTACATGACTATAACAAAGGGAAAACAAGTTTAAATAAAAATTAACAGTGTATTTTATTTTGTTAATAGTAAAAGAAACTGAATTGTTTATTAAGAGAATATGTAAGTAGAATACCAATTAATAGTAAACTAAGCACTTCGGAGTCCGACACCTTTAAATTCTAAATAGAATTACGGCGTTAGGGGGGAAACCCTAAGATCTTAATTCCCACAGTGCGAATCTACCTCATTCTCCCAAGTTATCAAGGACAAAGCACATGCCCTAACGCCTCTGGTCTCTTGAATTAATAATTAAATCTAATTATTCAACTAGTCGTGTACTCTAATATTCGCTCTACGTACGTATATGATACCGTACTTTCGTTGCATTTTAAATTTAAAATAAAATATTAATCTTTGGTTTAAACAAATTATTTAATACATAAATTATTTTTAATTAGGGCCCTTTATTATTTTTCAAAGCGGATTATAGTGATTACTATAGGTCAAAGCCGCATTATGCGAGGTATCACTGCATCATATATACTATTTAACATATGTGTATCTAGTTCTTGAAGGCTAGAATCGTCCTGTGGAATTCACAGGACAATTAATCAGAAATGCTAAGCACTTTGGAGAATTCAACATCACTTTGCGTTTACCATTACGCAATCCAATCTATTGCTAATACACCAATCAAACTAATTATTCAATTGAGCTAGTAATTTCCGATAATTGTCTTTTGCAAAATTTAGAACTGCATTTGGTACATATTATTAGCACATAATCAGAAGATAAAATAATTTTCTGTAATATTTTGTTAATTTTACGTACATCTATTTGATGTGTGTTCGATAATACGGACATAATATTAATTAAAACAAAATTTAAATAAACTTATGTTAGTTCATGTAAACATAAATTATGTTAGTATGAACAGAGAAATGTGTATATCAAAATGTATTATTTTTATCCGCGAATTGATCAACTGATTAACGTAAATTTCTTGTAAAATCTACATGATAATAAACGTAACATGATAATTCAAATAAAATTATGATTATGTAATATTGTTTGACAGAAAAGAGTACGTTCAGATGAACATCAAGTACGTTCGTGAGAATGGAAAAACATGTACACCTAATAAAATTACAAAATACATGCTTCATCATACAGGAAATCATCCAATGCACATATTTTTTATGTAACTTCTACACTTAAAGTAAATCATTCAAAACAAATATGCATTATTAAGTACATGATCATTGAATTAAAATTGTACGTTGAAATGAACATAAAGTACGTCTATGCGAATAAAGGCTCGTGTAAACTAAATACATCGCAATCTTTATCTCTCTTTTATTGACTTTGTGAAATGTAACGTTTAATGATATTTTAAATAACACATTTATCGCCAGACACGGAAATTGGTAATTATGAATCGATTTGCTGTAAGAAAATTTATTATTTCTTTTATATTGTAAATATTTAAATATAACCTTTACCTAAAATAAACGTTAACTGATTGTTAACTTTAATTAAATAACATAAATGTAATATTTCAGAAATAAAGCAGTTTTATAAATGAACTTACACATTTAAAATTAAACAACAGACGTTATGAAGCTTGAAATAAAAAAGGTATTGTTTTTCCTTTATTGAATGTTCAGTTCTACAAAGAAGCTGCGCTCAAGGAGATGATTTACTTTTTTTTTCTTCCTGCTGGGTATTGATTTATATTTTGTTCGTCTCGTATATCGACTAAAAGCTTTTGTGCTAATTAGAAGTTCGACTAATTGGACGTTATAATACGGTATATCGAAATACTCGTAGATGCTCTTTCGAACGTGCATGTCCTAATTACCAAGCTCCTTCATCCATCCCGTTAACTTAACACACGAAATCATTAAAAATATCCTTCGAACAAATGCGCAATACAAATAATAACGAAATTTGCACTTTCCGACGCCGAATGATATTTACTATAGTAACACCGGTTTTCTTTATCGTGCTTAAAAGGCATATAAGCTAGGCGAGCTTGAAATAACGTTCGCTTCTAACATTTAGTGTTGTCTTTGATGTGTCTCAAAGAAAACGTTTGATCCTCGTAATTCGTAAAGTCCTTATTGCAAGCAAAAACACTATCCTATATGCGGCGCTAACTACAAATAGATAACACTTTGCCCTTTGCAGCAAGATTTTTCATTTTAATTAATTTCAAATGTTTTGATGGGAACAGACAGCCGTTGCTATTTGTAGCGCCGCTGCAGGCCAGTATATGTTGTGTAAATTCTGCAGGAACACGAAACGCTCTCTGTAAACACGGGATTTTATTGTAACCAGAAGTAATTATCTGAAGTGATTCCCTTGCATTACCAATAATTATTTACTGATGCGGATAATAAAATGAAGTTTACGTAAATGCCCAGAATAATTAGGTTAAAAGCAAATCGAGTTCGTTCGCATTAAAATCGCACAATTCAACAGATTAATGGCACAATTGTCCACGAAACGTTATGAACATTCGCATCGATTAAGGAATCTGCAAAGATTGATGAAAAGAGAGGAAAAAAAAAATAGCTTTTGGTGATTGTCCTTTTAATAATATCCAATATGTAACATGGTTGACAAAAACTTGTACGTTCAAATGAACATGGAGTACGTTTGTGCGAACAAATACTTCGCAAGCTTTATATCCTTTCATTAACTTTATTAAACGACTATAATGATATTCTAAATGATACATTTATCGCACAGGCACGGAAAGTGTCAATTATAAATCAATTTGCAGGAAATAAACAAATACACTTCATTTTCTAAATACATATTCTAGAAGGAAATTTATTTTCATTATTATTTTTTATATTGTAAATATTGTATATATAACCTTAGTCTATTGCATATGTTAACTTTTAATTAAACTTGCTTATAAATGAAAGTTACGCAAATGCCCACATTAATTAGGTTAAAAGCAAGTCGCGTTCGCTTTAAAATCGCACAATTCAACAGATTAATGGTGCAATTGTCCACGAAACGTTATAAGCATTCGCATTGATTAAGGAATCTGCAAAGATTGATGAAAAGAGAGAAGAAGAAAAAGGAAATAGCTCTTTGTCTTTGACTGTCCTTTTTTTTTTTCTTCGAAACGGTCTTCGTATAAATATGGGCAATAAAATCGGGTTGAGATAAAAGCCGTCAAATAATGTGCAGTAATTTGTAAACTGTCGTCGGTATAAGGGAGCCGTTAATCTATTTGGTGATGTGTGTTTCTTTCGCTAATAAATTTTTATACTGCGGATGAGTTCCAGCGTGGATGGAATGATTGATCATTCGGCGGTTTTTGGTTAATTGCTTCGAACTTCGCAACGTGAACTTAACTAATGGACTCGAAATGAGAGGCCTCGTGTCGGGTTTAAAAGTGGAAGATTACGGTCGATGCATGATGGCTCATGGTGCAGTTACATCATATCTGTGGTATCGATATTTACGCGCGAGGACGTGTGCAAACATTTCAAGCCCATTGATCGAATGGATCCAAACGGATACTATGTAAACGGACTTAATTGCTTCGAGAGTGGAATCCTGCTAAATGCCGTCAGCTTAGTTCCAATTATAAGGATTCCAATAATCTGTGTATAAAGAAAAGAGTCTATGCACTTTTGTTGTTCTATCTTTCGAACACATTAGTTAAAGCATAGTTTTTTGTGTGATGTAATAGCAAGTCTGGTTGAAACTGCATATCTGATCCTGCCATACAGCATAATGTACCTGACATTCAAATTGCAGATATGTTTATGACGGCGAATCTGCCGTTGATGGTTAACCCGGCTTATAAATATTTCACTTAACATATTATACAACAGTCCTAATTCTAATAGTAATTGTACCTTTTCACTTTTCACAATTATAACATAATGCAATTAACAATAATAAATACTTATAATCCTTAAATTAATATTATAATTTATTTATTTGAATTCAAATTTATACAAACAATTAAATGACTAAATTAATCAAAAATAATAATAGTATTTGGGGCAGAAATTAATTATTATTTTGAATCAATTCATTCATATAAAAGAATAACTTTCCATATAAAATACAAATAAAAATATTTGAAAATATAAAGTTTCAATACAAGTTAACCACTTATTAACTATATCAATGATGACAAGTAGATTTTTCATATCTTTGCCACGTGTACTTATTATAGTATTTACATATTACCTAATTGTTAATAAAAAAACTACTTGTCAATTAGTTGACAACTTGCAAAATGTTTTTGGAATACTAGAGCAATATATTTTGGACTAAACTTTAATTTTAATATAATAAAGTAATATACCTAAAAAATAGTATTAAGTTTTTATCTGCCAAAAAAAATACACCAATGACTTACTTTAAATATTATAAATGAAGATAACTATTTATATTTTCTATACCACGTATTAAAAAAATATATTAAATATTTCCAATTTATGATATATTTTTAATTAACATTTTTATTCGTGTTTATTTTTTTTAATAAATTGTGATCGCAATGATAAAATAAAATAATTAAGGGTTTTGAACAAAAATAGTGCTTTTAAAATTACTCATTTAATTTAAATATTCGCATGTAAAATATTTAGATTTATATTGCACATCAATGAACAAAATCTAATTGATAAATCCACAATGAATCGAATTACATGCTTCAGTTATTCTATAACGTTTTATGTTAATAATATAAAATATTATTGAAATTTAAAATAAAATAATTGAAAAAAATAATAGAATTATTTGATCAATTTTATACTAAATAATAAAATACCTTTATTCAAATGTATATTGTTAAAAAAAAGAATTTATTTGAAAGGTTTTTATATAATTTAATTTTTAATATTTGCTCAAACTTGACTTATATAACATTAGTATATATGATGTAACATTAAAGTAATTCAATGCTAAATTTCTGAAGTATGCTAATTGTAAAAAAAAATATTAACAATGCAATTTGTTTGATAAATTATTGACTCATATGTTATTGTACAACAATGTGTACTACATAGTAAACTTGTAAAACTAGTGCATTTTTTTATAATATTTTATGCGTATTTTTAAATGTGAATAGGAATTCCATAAATTTATATGAAAGTAGAAAATATATTTTTACATTTTGATTTATTTAATTATTTTTTATAATTTAATATAAAATGTATAAAATTAAACCATAAATAACATTATTATAAAAAAACTATATTTACTATAAAAATAATTTTATAATATAAAAAATAATAATACCAAAGAGTCATTTTTTTTAACAATGTATAAATACAAATCTCTTTAAATTTATGCTAAAATCATTCTTACTTTAATTACTTTAAATATGTTTTAAATACAAGAAAGATTACGAACTATTACGTTCTTTTTTTTATTTATTTACTGCAATCGTTTCAAATGATATAATAATAACTGTTTGTTAGAGAATTAACAGGCAATGTGTCATATTATTGTATCAATAGAAGTTTCTAAAATGTTATCCCTGTTTCTCCCAATGGCGCACTAAAAATGTCTTACTTTTTTTGATGGAAAACTGTTTCGAGCGTCGCTTTATTAAAAGAAAGTTTCTCAGTTTTTTTTTATTCTTTCAATATAAAACATATTTGTTTGTCCTTTCTAATAGATTTATGTTTCTATAAATGATATATTTATTTCCAATTTGAGACCAAGTCTTCAATACAAAGATTCAATACAATTATTTATCTATTATTTTATACCAAATTTTCAAAACTTTATTTAAAATTTTCTTACAGTTCAAAATCCTAACCAAAATATAAAAATTAAAGACAAAATATTAGTCTTAAAAAAATAAATATATAGTATTTTTTATTTTCCTGTAATTAACTTCAAATATAAATTAATTAACCCAAAACCACTAGTTTTAATTAGAATATCGAATATAAAGGTTAAAGACAAAATATCGGAGTTTTTAACAAATTCATAGTATTTATCATTGTCATATAATAAACTGTCAAAATTCAGGAATTAAATTTACTAATTATATCTATTAATATTCAAATTAAAGACAAACTGTTTGATTTTTTAAACATTCTACTGTTTCCCTGAACTAAGCTGTAAAATTTCAGCAATTGAAATATTACAATGAAATAATATGTATTTAATTAAAGCTTTATCTGGTTATCTTTTATAAATTTTCAGTTATTACTTATTTAGAACTAATATTTTTATTAATAATAAAGTGTAGTTAATTATACTTTATGAAATGTGTAATATTTGTGGTAAAAATATTGAATGAAAAAAAATGTATAAAGAAAGTGGAGAAACATATTATGTGCTATTGTTGGAACAACGTGGTTTCTATGGAGATACATCTAGTAGAGAGAAGAAAAAAAATATTTAGGCGACCGGGGACCTGTTGTGCCAATTCTAGAGAGTCGTCTGCGGAGAGGTTTCATCAGCAAAGCAATGATGGCCGTACGTTTTCGACATCTGGGAGAGATACATGCACATAAGTTTCCTTTTTATCGACAACATGAAATCCCCAAAGGAGCTGTGGTACATGGCGCAGAATTAATTGAATCGCATAAGAAACCAACCGCCTTCATATGATGATACCTTCATAATTAGCGTTCGTAATTAATTACTTTTGTAGCTTTGATGGTGATGTTTGCTGAAGTGCATTTAATTGGGTAACATGTTATTTTTTATTGTTATATGTTTTCGGAGAGTAATCCACGGGAGACATGTGATTTGTCAGCGGTGTAAAGGTGAAATCGTCTTTTGGTCGATATTCGATCAGTCGGCGAAATTGCAACCCACCCCATCCTGACCACCAAAAACCCTTCAAATCCAGACCCCGGATCAACTCGTCCGTTTACATCACTGACAACGTCAACTACATCTTACTATCTGTCTAGTGTTCTTTCATTGACTACCATTTAATTTAACAAACTAATTAATTTTTAACACTATTTATATAAAATATTCATAAATTGTTTCTAATGAAATATTATTTTATATTTATATAAGTTAACAAAAAAAAAACAACAAAATCAAAATTGAGCAAACAAAAATATTTTTTGGAAATTATTTTAACTTGTAATTAGTTAAATTAAGTAAAATAATGTTCAATGTTATTACCCAGAATTCACTGTTATTATTATAACATATATTTATACATATTAAACGGACGTAATCTACTTTGAAGCGGAAAATTGCAATTATTTTTTTATTAAAATTTGAACGTTTTGGGACAAAACAAATTTCTTCACAAAATAATTTAGATCTTTTAATTTTATTCAGCAAAACTATATATGATGACTTACTCTACGATTTATAATAAAATAACTTATAGAGATTTGTAAAATCACGCTTGGTTCATAAAATATTTTATCAAAATTTCACTCTTGCAATTAATATCTTTGTTCATTTTTAAATTTATTAATCGATACATAAGTTATGAGGCTGATTTGATACCTTTATCTAGAGATTAAATGTGGAAATTGTAAATAATCTGATTTGTGATATATGATAGAGTATTTTCAGGATAATTATATAAGTGAGTTTCGGGTTTCAAACTAATTCGTTTTACAATTACAATTCGTTTTGTTATTATTATATAATTTTTTAATAATTATTACATAATCTAGAATGTTTCAGTTACACTGCTTACTGTTTTTTTTTTAATAAATCCATACTTTTTTTTGTATAATAATATGATATTGCTATAAATTACTAATTAAATATTAAATTGAGAAATTAATACATCAAGTAAAAAGAACATTTTTTTAAACATATTTCGTATTAATGAGTTTTCTGGCAATTAGGCAAGTAAACGGTAAATCTTTGAGGTTCAAATAAATCGGCATTACTCAAGGGATGATAAAGAGGGTGAAAATGGTGAGCGGTGGCAGGGAGAGCCAAGCAAAGAGGAAGCAAGAAAGAAAGAAGAGAAGAAAAAAAAAACAAATAAATCTCATATCTGACGCAAGGAAAATGTTATTTCAGAATTTCAATTCGAAATAGCGGTGTTTGCTTTCTTCCTTCTTTGTAGCCGGCAATCCGCAATCTTCGGAATTCGATTCGTCTTTATCTTTTGAACTTTTTAATTTCTTAACACCACCCTCTCCACCCTGCGCGGCTGTGCTGACATTCCTCATATACCGACCGAATCGTTCGATCGAAAAAGAAATTAAATCCGAGCTGCTCGCAGCTCCCCTCACTGTTTGCGCGACGTTATTCAACTGCCGGATAGGGGTGGTTGAGAGAGTGGGTGAAAGAGTGGCGGCGGCGGTTTTGGTGGACGGGGGCGGTCTGCTGTTTGCCGACGAACACAAACAATAAGTAATATTCCTTCAAGTCTCCTGATAAAATCCGAAGACAATAAAGTAATCCGACGGAAAATTTATTTGAGAAGAGAATTTTGGTAACTAATTCACCTGAAAACAATCTTTTTTTGTATTCATTAAAGTAACACATTTGAAATAAATCGAAAATTGATTTCAATTAATTAGTATATATTTAATTATTTACAATAAAATAAACAAGTTATTGAGTTTAGATTCTCGAATAAACTTTAAATATTATAGATATATTTTATGGGACTATATTGAAATCCCGACTACCGACATCCCGACAATCAAGATCCCGACATTCAAAATCCCGATAGTATCAAAATCTCAACAACCATAATCCGGACAGAATCAAAATCTTGACAATTATAATCACGACAAAAGATACTGTCGGGAATTTCATTGTTGGCATTTCGATTACCACCGATATTTTTTAGTGTTTCGATGTATTATCGAAATTTGTATGTTTTTCTTTATACTTCAGATTTTTATACTCCACATTAACAAAAAATATGACCTATTTTATTGATGAACAATTAATTAAGTAATGGTGAATTTGACTACAATTTTCAGTTGATTAAGCGTATGTTACAGTAATTAAACTTTATTGATCATATAACAGTAAGTTTCTCATAGCAAATAGTAAATAAGTGATTAAAGTGAAAATAAAAACCGTGCATTTAAAAGCGTATTTCTTAGTAAAGAAAGGTTGAAGGTCGTAAAAGACATTGGGATAAATAATACTTCGAGGGAAATAATTTACAGCACAATAGAGCTATTGCGTACAAAGGGAAGTTTTCTAGGTGAAATTATTAAATACATCAAAGGAACGAATGAGTGAATTCTAAATTAAATAGTCTACATCTTTTTAATAAAAAGAAGTAATAATGCAAGAAGTCATTTATTTATTCAATTAAATGTTTTCTTTTCAATAAACATATAAATTGGATTCGTTTTATAATTGTATTGTATAATCATGATTTACTACTTTGTTTGGTTGTATATAAGAAAAAAAAATACTATGAAAAAAATATACGCCTCGGTTCTCGAACAAAATAATTCAATATTTGTTTTATATATTTATAAATTTTATTGAAAAACATTAACAAAAGTGCCATGAAATAATAATTCTCGAACATTATTATTTTGATAAATTTCTGTATTTTAATTACTTTTTTTATACAAGTTTGTCTATGAATATTATATAAACAAGCAATTGCTTGAATTTCGGTTAGAAAATTACTTTTAATAACCGAATATACACTTTAAATACTAATTTACTTGGTTAAAGAAAAAAAATGCAATGAATATTCTTAAGTTTCGGTTCTCGAACTTTATTATTTAGTTTACAATTTTATACATTTTTTAATCACCTAAGTTTCACTTTTCAAATAATATGTTCGATAACCGAAGTTAACTCTATTATTTTTTTTTTTTATTCTTTAACGATAGAGTAACAAAAAATAATAAAGGATTTATTTGATATATTTCAAACCAGAAAAAATATTTTTCAAATAAAATTTATTTAAAATGTAAATTAATGTAAAAAAAAGAGTTATATGCATACATTTATCAGATTAAATTCTATTTTATTGATATGTGGGTGAATGTTAAAGCATTAGTTCAAACATGCAAATGCAACAATATAATGTATTTTATTTTTTCCTGCAGTTTTATAGCGGAATTATAAAAAAAAATGTATGTAATAAAGTGGAACAGCATAATGCAAATTATTTCCGCAATGGCACGTAAATAATCTGACGGTTTTGGGTACACGTGTATCCTAAAAACCTTGCTCATGAATATTTATAGGAGTTTTTTATATGTCGGGAATTAAATGAGGATAACACTTTGCATGATTTATATTAGGCCGTTTTATGTGCTACGTTACACAAAACTACAACTGCTCGTATGCAGTACATTTAATTCTTGTAATTACAATGAAAGTTTTGCCATCGGTTAATTAGCACGGAATAGCTAGAGGTATTAAAAAAACTTCTGTGGTGATTTATTCAATTCGACTTTACAAAAAACCGGTAATCAAATTTCTGTTGTTATTTTGGGACTTTTTTACTGAAAACAAATAAAACAATTCAAACTATTAATTTTAAGGAAATCTTTTTTTTTTTCATATTTTGCAAGGACAGACCAATTAAATACAGAAAATTTGTAGAAATACATACAATTTAATATATTTAAAATTATTATTGAACTACAGAAATATTAGCAAATAATTAGCTTTGTTCTAATAAATATCTGCAAATAATGAAAACAATAATATAAGTTACAAGTTTATTCATATTTTTCTTAAGAAATATTGAATTTGTCCATTGAATGATTACTTAATATTATTCTTATTCTAGAATCTAAATACAAATTTGTCTAAAACTTGGGTTTACTGATTTTATGTTTCAGTTTTAGTAATATACATCTTCTCTAGATATCAAAATGTCGATATTTTTATATCTAAATTCAAATTAAATTATTTTTTTTAAATTCGGATTTTGTAATTTAATCTTTTTCTCCATAATGCAGGGTTTTTCTAAGCTATGAGTTAAATTAAATGTTTCTGTTTCGAAAAACTTATAATTTATTTATTATACTATGAAATATAAGGAAATAATTTACGGTAGTTACGTACGGATTTCTATGTAATTAAAATAATAAAAAATAGAACTTTCTTTTTCTTAAATGATTTCAAAATATTTAATTCCACTTAACTACTTAATTTTGTTCTTATTCTAGAATCTTAATATTGGTTCTTACCTCAATTTTAATCAATTTAAATTATTTATATTAATACCTTAATATTAATTCATTCAAATACTGAAAATTGATCTTCTATTGACTTCAAATCTGATACTTTTTCTTATTATTTCAATAAATATATAAATTTAGAACTCAAAATTTAGTTTTTAAATTTTAAAAATTTATCCACTAATAAAATCTTTCGTTTTCAAAAATATGGATGATTGAATAATTAATTTGTAATAATTCAAAAGACATTAACAAAATTATCTACCATGCCAGTTATTTTCAAAACTAGTGCTAGTACATCTCTACAAACTTGTAAATGTGGATAATGGAATAATTCATATATAATAATTAAATAAACGCTTTGTATGTTCTTATATAATAAATGTTGTTTATTATTTATTATAATGAAATAAGAATCTGTCGAAATTATATAAGAGTTTTTTTTATATGACGTAAATTAAATGCGTTACATAAAACAACAAGTGTAAATTAAATTGATGAAATTGCAACGAAAGTTTTGCCATCGGTTAATTAACATCGAATGGGCAGGTGCTGGAAGCCAAATGGTAACACGCGAAAGCTTCTAATGCAACGAAACCATTAATTACGAGTCATTTGCAAGTTTTCTATAACGACGGTGGTTTCTCAAGTGCCTCGCTTTAGATTCAATCCCGTTTAACGAAACTTTTATAAGGGTTTGTGAAAAGACAGGAAAAAAAAAACTGAAGAAGTAGAGAAAAAAAATATAAAATAATAGAAGAGGACGACTTAAAATGGCCACCAAACTATATTGATTCTATGAGGCTGAAGTACCAGGAAAAAAAACCGTTGCTATATTTTACGCTTATAAAGTTTAAGTGATTGTAACAACTAACTACTGATACATTTCAGTGCGCTTACGAGAAGATGGATGGCTTCCCTTTTTAAAGCGATCCAATATAAATTGCTTTGTTCACTTTTTTTTGTTCGTTCTCGTCGTTCTCTCTCCTTCACTCTTTCACTCACTCTTCAGTTATAAATGATTTCTGTGCCGAATTTTATGTGCTTCAACAAACGGTCACCTGCATTTCCTGTCCGATATTATATATATGAATGTGGGACTCAAAGGGTAATCCCTACATAAACTGAAATAAATTATAGATTATATATATATCTAGCAGTGACCTTAATAGTACTGCAAAAGCCATTCATCATTTAGAGGCTAATAGAAATTCAGCGTTCCGGGCGTTAACTCCAACTGGAATTGTGGATGCGGAATACCGTACTACGTTTTTTTTTCAGTATTATTCACTCTTTCGTAATATTCAATCTCTTTCATTTAAATGTCAGGTGTCATCACCCTAATGATTAATGACCCACTTAAGTTACCCACAAAAAATTAAAGTCCTTGATATCATTCATTAAAATAATCGAGCGATTAAAATTAAAATTGAAACTGAAACAAAATTATTACATAAACCGTAACTACTACGGACAAATAAATATAAGGCAAGTACCCATGGGTCAAAATGACCCATTTATTAAATAGATCAAATTATTAATTTTTACAACAAATACAGATTAATACTGATTATTTAAGGAGTTTATCATCAATTAAAACTGGTTTTCTCACTCAAAACAGTCGTTAGTCACATTATAAAAATGTTTTTTGGTATGTGGTGTATACAAGATTGTCGTGTTCCAGGGATGGATTTTTTGACACTATGGGATATCTTCTTCTGTTATCTGTTGTGGTTCTTCAAAGTGTTTATTTTATTGTAATTCTTTCCTCAACAGTATGTATAGGACTCGGTTGTTATTTCTATAGTGATCTTCCCAAGACTAATTACAAATACTTATTTTACGTAAAAAAATTAACTAAGGAAGGGTGTGAGAGTTTGAGGAGTCACAGTTTTGATAAGACGCTCCGCTTCAGTTCTCCGCTCCTGTAATGTTTCTGCCAATTCTGCATTTTGGTTTTGAGATAAAAACATGGGCGATATTCTTATCAATAATTGATCTCGATGAAGGAACGTTACAATCGGTTACTACCCTCCGTGGGATCTGACTATTCTGCATATTGGTTCTTATAGATCATTGTCCTCAGTGGTACACTAACAACAGGATATCAGAATTTCCCCATTTTGGTACATGGGAAACTTTGAAATCCAAATATTGATGATATTTTAAGTGCGTATTTGCTATATACACGTACGGATCACTTTGACCCGAAATATAGTGACTGCTCCTTCTGAAAAATGCACTACAAAATACTAAAATTATAATAGATGTGAAGGATGACAAATACTAGTACTTAATTCCTCATCAACACGTTTATTGGTTCATTCGATCTAAGGATTAATTACATAATAATGAATTCTAGAAATTCTAGAAAAATAACTTATGGATAATTAGTTAACATATCTGAACAAATCAACACTTGTTCTGCATACGAATAACAACTAATCATTTCCTTTTGTTTACAAACATTTTCTGTATTTTTTGAATTCTAAAAAAAATAGCAAAATAGATATTTTAATATATCACCTAAATCTTTTACACATATTTATATGATTAATTAATGATAATTAAACATATGTATATATGACGTGTAAAGATATAATTTTAATTTTTTTTTTCTGAAAAAAATTGTTTCCATTTTTTTTCATTGAGATAATCGAGGAATTAAAACTAAAACAAATTATATTTTTCAAGAATTTTATTTACAATATAAACTTAATTTTGGGAGGGAAAAACTTATTTTATACATTTTTTTTTCATTTCATAATCAATACTTTTTGTTGCAAAAATATATTAGTAAATTAAAAAATTAAAATTAAACTATTCAATTAATACACAAACGCAAAAAAAATGTCCGGGCGTCAGTAATGTTATGTAACAGTTATTATTTCATTTTTTAAATTTACAATCATACTAAAGAATAAAAAAGTAACTAATTTAATATGTTTTATTTATTATTTGTTTATATGGGACTGTTATATTAAATTTTATTATTAATGAAATCGTGATATAAACATTGGTATTTAATTTGAAGCCCAGTTAATTAACCACCAGCTAATTCTGAAAATAAAAATTATTAAATTACAATTACAAATTACAATATAATTATTATTTATTTACCGAAACACATTGGACAACATTTGCAAATTAAAGGGTTTGGATAAGTAGCTGTGGTTTTACAAATAGGACACTCTATGTTTTTGCAACAGCCAAATAGTCCTTCAATCGTAGATTTTTTTATATTTTCCCTCATGTCATCAAAACTAAAACCAAAGTCCATTTGTTTCTCGTGTTTTTTATTGGAAACTTGCACATCCTTCCCATAGATTACAGTGAAGAAAATTATCAGTAGCACTTGATACAATTTCATTGTTGCGTCGCAATTGCAGTTTGAAAACCTTGCACATCATATTTATATCGTACATAACGGAATGTCCCCGACATTCTTCCAACGCGAGGAATTCTTCGCTATCTATGTAAAACTCGGTAAACTTTACTGCTTGCTGAATACTTGTTGTTTTTACTATGTACAAAGTTTTCCATGCATTTTAATTATGCAATAACGTTTCTAGAACACACATTATTATTAGTCTAGGGAAGAATGCAAATCATTTTAGATGTCACTAAAGGAAAAAACGGATAAATGTCACTTTCAACACTTCATATTCAAAATCATATTTACTATAGTGGTTCAAATATGGCAACTTTTTTAGAAACGTTTTAAAAACTGAACTTTCATTATTAATATCAAGTTTATATTGAAATTCTAATTAAAAATGTTTACAAGTTCGATATGAAAGTCTATTTATAATAGTGGTCCAATCACGGCAACTTTGTTAAAAACATTTGAAAATGTCAATTTAAATATTTAATATCAAATTTTAAATATATGGAATATCAATTCTAATTAAATATACCTACAAATTTCTTCAGGTCTACTTATAATGACGGTCCAATTAAAGCAACTTTTTAAAATGATATTAAGATAAGTCAACCTAAATTATTATTATATATTTGTAATTATAAGTCAAAGTATCCAGAAAACCCTTATAGAGTCTATTAACAGTAGTGGTCCAATCAAGGCAACTTAAAGAGGAAACATTTAAAACATAAGTCAACTCAAATGTTAAATATATGGAATTGCAATTCATATTCAAAATACCCACAAATTTCTTATACAAGTTTTTTTTTAAATTGTGGTTCAATTAAGGCAACTTTTAATACATATATTTAAAAATACAATTTATATAAACAATATTAAATTCAATGGGAATTCAAAGTACCAACACAATATTTATACAGGTCTACTTACTATAGTGGTCCAATTAAAACAACTGTTTTAGACACATTTTTAAATTTCAACATAAATATTTTATATCTAATTCGAAATACATACATAATTGGAATTTAAATTCAAAATACCCACAAATTCCTTATACATTTCTATTTATAGTAAAGATCCAATTAAGGCAACTCTTTAACAACATATTTTTAAAAGTCAACTTGAATGTTTAATGCCAAATTCAAAATGTATTGAATTGTAATTCAAATTAAATTTGCCCTCAAATTACATATACAAGTCTATTTATAATAGTGCACTTTTTAACAGAATTAACAAAAATATGTACTGAATTTAACAAATTTAATTATATTTTTTAAAATAGGAAAGTTTTCAATTAAATAACATATTGTATATTTGAATCAAATGTACTGAAATGGCGATTTCTAATTGTTTTGCAAATGACATTTGTCAGGCTGCGCTCACGAATTTCGTTTTGCACATACATATATGCAGCCTGTGCACAGCTGTTTCCTTCCCGTCCGACTTCAATCCATACAGTCTTAATTGAATCCTGCAAGAGAAAACTTAATGAGAATTAAGTTTAAACTAAACATTTCGGAAACCAATTAGTCGCAGGTGAGTGCAATGCAATCATTATTGCTCGTATGCATTATGGAACGCAATTACTGTACGTCTGCTGCGATCTTTCTTCTGCGAAACGTTAAAGTTATGCTATTTTGTAATGGAAATACTCGGGCAGAAATGTTAATACGCACGCATTCATTTCCAAGTATTTGTAAATGAAAAATGTACGGATAAACAATTACCAGCTGTAATTACTCGACATGAATAAACAATTGTGTTTATTGGGACATGATCGTCAATGAGTAACTAGTGTATACATATACATGATCGATGTATTAGTACTAATTAGCAACCAATGTATTTTCGTTGTTTAGTTCATTAAACATTCTTCATCGGTTTGGGCTTTGGCAATTACGTGTTTTGCAAATAAAGCCTTCTACCGGATTAATTATGACTGGATGTGATGGTATATTGTATTCATATTTCTATTTGAAGTTAAAACGGAAACCATACATTTATACCTCTTTATACATAATGAACTACTCTTATCCTTTGAAACAATTGCATAAAAAGTAATGTTTATTTCAATTAAAAATATTTCAACAAATTATATCAATTAATTACAATGAAATATAGGTAAAGTTTGTAACAAAACTTAAGTTTCAATTGGTCCAATCAAAACAACTATTTTCAAGCCATAAACCACTGTCTTATTTTAATATTTTTTAAGTATAATCTAAAAAAAAACTACTGTTTGGTCTTTGTTCATACTGCATTAAATAATAAAATAATTATTTTCTAACTGTCCAACGAATATAAATGCATATAAACATGCATGCATCGAAGAAGCACACTAATTTTAAAGTTATTATTATTTGTCAAATATTCATCTAGACAAACTACGTTCAAATTTCCTATACAGGTGAAGTATTAAGTGGTCCAACCGAGGCAACTTTCTCATAATTAGATAGCATTGCGTAAATTAGATTTTATTTAATTTATATTCTATAAACCAACAAAATTATTCTTATTTAAAGTTATGTATTTTTTCTCTCCAATAACTTAAATAATTATTAAAAAAATTAATAAATATTAAATAATTTTATTGTTGAATTATTGATGTATAAATTAAAATTATGCACAAATTTATTGTGTAAAATTTGTTGTCGCTGCTTTCGGCCGGTACCAAATGTGGCGATAATAAATCAATAGATATTTTGCAATTAATTCGGCGTCAGCAATCTCCCACAAAGCGATATTCATATAAACTAGATTAGTGAATTGCGCAATCATCCAAATATCAAAGTCAATTCAACATAATAAAGTTCTATCGCCCAGCTGCAAATCATGTTTTCGTATAATTGAGTTTAACACTAATACAGTTCACACTATACATTACATTTTGTATGCGCAAAATACCGTGCTCCTAGGAGAATTCGAACATTTTTATTGTTGTATTTTACGTTACATTCGCCATCAAGTGCGCACTATGAAATGCAATAAATGCAATCAGTTTGCTTTGCGTATTTTATGCAATTTGTGTGCGTATTTTGACCCAATAACTAAACAACCATAAATGAAATTATACGTAAAAATGAGATTAGTCAACTTAATTTTCGATTTATTTCGATTTAGATCAAATAAAAGTAAAACTATTATTATTTTAAAATGTTAAATTTATATTTTAATAACCACTTTTTGAATTGTTCTTAATCTCATTTAAGTACAAATCCGTAACATACATATATTTACTGTTGGTTAATTTTCATTTTTTTCAATTTTTAATATTAGAACCTCGCATATTGCGGCTTTATAAGGACGGAATTCACTATAGTTTCAAAATTGCAAAAAGAACCAAAAATTTATTTATCAAAAAATAAATGAGTACACAAAATTTTAAATGATCCTTTTTCCATAATACAGACATGATTTTTTTTTGTGAAGTTTATTTATATATAGTTTTAAAATCCTCGATTTGTCCAGTTCCAGTCCATATTGATTTATTTAAGGTAGAGATCTGCAAGATGAAAATATCTTTGTTTTCAATGTTTACTTATTATTAATTTTTTGTTTCTAAATTTGAAATTTACTTTAATTAGTAACATTTTTTTTCAATTCTGTAATTGTTTTATTGATTTATATTATTCCGAATTTGTTTTATGTGTACATTGGAAACATAGCAATATTTATTATTATATTACGTAAAAATGTTATTAATTTTATTGTATTTTTTTTTGTTTTAAAATATTATTGTAATTAATTCATATGAAGGATTTAGATTTTGAAATTTTAGTATTATATATTCTTTACTAATGCTTTCAGAATCATCACTATTACTTATTCAAACCTTTTTCGCATACCCTTTTACATCATCCTTGTTCCACATCGCGTCTTCCCATTATTGTCACTAATGCGACCATTCATCCCTTTTCCACCCCAGAAAACTCCGACATATATTTATATACTATGTATATATACAAAAATGTATACATATATACATTATATTTAAACTACATACATGTCTATATTACATTTTTTTTACTTCAAACATATAATAGCCCAGAAAATTAACTTTGAGTAAACATTTTTAAAACAATTGTAAACAAATTTCTTATATATGTAGTATTTTTATCACTATTAATTTGTATAATTAATTAATTAATTTGTATCTCCAATATATTTTAGTTTTTTTGTCTAATTACTATGAAAAAGTATAAAATTATATATTGAGAATATTTATATTAGTTCTAGCATGATTATTAACAAGGGATTGGTAACCTTTTTTGAGCAAAGAGCCTTTTTTAAGATATTCCCTGTTACAAAATAAGTATAGAGCCGCAAATTGCCGACCCCTAGATTAACTTCTAAAGAGGTTATGTTTGCAAATATTGATGATGGCTGTAAAATATATACATTTTTAAATAAAAAAGTATATAAAATAAAATGATATACAAATTAAGTTTTATACTATTATTTATGTATTTTAATAGTAGTCACATTTTTTTTTAATTCCCCAATTTTTTATTAAAATGTAGGCATAAATTCCAAATAAAGCTTTTTTTACATATTATTAATATAAGTATATTATATTTACCAAATTCACAATGTTTAGGAATTATTTAGAATCAGGAATTAATACATTTTACTAGCGTATATATTTTTATATAATTTAGCAAACGATTTTTTTTTGTACAAAAAAGTAATAACATTATTTAACAATGTAACAAATTTTGGTAGTATTTTGCATTTTAATAACTATGTAATGCACGAATATAAATATATTTATGTGTGCATAATATCAATACGAATGTATCTGGGATGTAAACATAAATTCATAAATATTTATTTGCAAATTTTTGGTTTCCAAAAAATACACGTATTAAAATTTGATATAGCTAGTGTGTGTGTGTGTATTCCGGGCACACATTTGCATGATCATATCATATTCAAGCAAAATATTTGTAAATGCGTTAAAGAAATACCACTGCAGCATTGGTGACTCATTCATATTCATGCGGAGGTTGGTGTATGTATTCGTGTCACAGGGAACAGATCGTGTTGCATGTATCCATAGCACAAACACGTTGCTAATACAGATGCTGTTACGGAACTAAATATGAAATCTGCATAATTCCCACAATTGCCCGAGGCTCGTTTATTATTAACTGCTCGTTTCTCAATTTCCCAAAATATAGATGAAAATAATTTAGAACAAAAAAAAAATAGAATAAAAATATAACAGCTTTGGATAAAGAAATAAGGATGGATGAAGTGGAGCGTGAAAGATCGCCGACGTTTCTCGGAGCGAAATATATTCTTCGCGTATGTAAATAATGGCGGAGGTGCCGGGTTAAAAATGATTGTGCGTGAGGGGAGAAATATTTGGGGCGAAACGCTGCTTTATGTTTTGAGGGAAGAATTTGCTCGGCCTGTAATGTATTACCTTTATTTCCAGGTGGGAAATCGTATAGTTTGTAACTGATGAGGTGGAGATAGTGAATTATGGTTTGGAGTGAGATATGCCGTGGTCGAATGAGAGATGATCGGGCGATAACTGGACCAATCGATCAACGCGGATCGTTGGGTTTCCAGAGGACCCGCAGAAGAGGAGACGCACAATGGAAAGGACATTATTCATGTCCTCGATCTCCTCCTTTACAGCCCATCGCCAAATCGAGACATCGCCTTACCATCCACATAGATACACACACATGTATATGTATACACGCATACATACAATATATACAAACACCCTCACACATACTTATATACACACTAAGCCTGCAGAATATTTGATTCACAGTGTCAATCAAAAAGACGAACGACAGAAGCCTTCTATATTGGAAATATATATTAAAACAAATAGAAGAACAAATAAAGCAATAAAAAGAAACACGGACTGTTCAAGTAAAGTCAGTTATTTTTAACTTATATTCCAATATATCCAATAACTATTTAGTTATTTCATAGATTATCTATTATATATAATTCAATGATGACCCAATAAGTGCGTGCAAGGAAAAATCGCGCCGACAAAACCGTGCAGTATCAAGCACTTTTTATAAAACAACCATGTCAAATGCACGCACGACATTCACTCTTGTGTCTTAGATTAATAACATCTGGGTAATTTCTTGTGCATTTGAAGTGTAAATTAGTTGGTTATTCCACATTTTATCTAGATATTTTATATAATTGTAGGTGTTATAATAATGGTGTAGGTGTTGAATAATTGAATATTTTTGCAACGAAAGTAGTGTTTATATTTCATGTTCATTAATTGTTAATTTTGTTGTTAAGATGTAAACAATATAATGGCAGAAATAAATCTAATTATACAAAAATAGAAAAAGTTTAAATTATTTAAAATAAATCTGTAACTAATAATATAATATCAATTGAATCAAATAAAACTATACAAAACTATCAAACTCTTTAATGAAGTTTTCAAAATATTATTGAAATTAGTGTAAATTGTATACAAATATTTTTATTTTATTGATAAAGCAACATTTTTTCTTGACTGCAAATAATCAATTAGGATTCTGGCTATACTACAATAACTACAATAATAGGCTTGATTTTTTTGGAAATTTCTTTTTAATTGTCAAATATTGTCATTATCAAAATATTGAAATAGTTATTGCGTTGAATTGATGGATTTGATTAGTTTTGTCGCTAATTTCTAATTTTTTTTCTATTACTTTCTTATTACTGATTTTTTTTACATATGAATATGAAGCTTATGTAATGTTCAGTTATTTTATTTAATTACTTACTAATTACAAAAGTCTTTCTACCAAAGTCTTTCTACTTACTGATTCTTATACGATTTAAAATACTTAAGATATATTTCGTATTTGTTTGCAAATACAGCAATACATCGCATAGTGCGTCTTCGATCAGTGCGAATTCACTATATAGTACGGTTTAAAATTTTAAAACAAATTTTAATTGAGCAAAAAAAAATCTAAAATAAACTACACAAAATTATTTTTAAACATAAATCATCTTTTTGTTCGGTTACTTCGATTTCACACAGCTATTGGAATATTGATACTATGCTACCTCGCAATCTTTTGAAATCTTCAAATAACCCACTTAGTGAACAATATCGTTATCGTTTCTTGCATCCATTTTTTGAATCCAATACGTTTTTCCTTAGATTTGTGTGCAAGCGCACACAGGGGGATCATTTTCATTCTATATATACACATATATTCACTAGGAAAACATCGTTAAATTTGTTTCCTGTTGTATGCTGCATATGGTTATTTTCTTTCCTTTTTATAAATCTGAAAAAAAAAACAGGTTTTTGCATATTGTATGATTTGCTTCTAATTTCTTTTATATAATCATATTCTTCATTTCCATATAATAAATTACCTAATATTTGTATATTTGTTCCGGAGCCTAGGATGGACTAGGCTTACTTGATCTCTATAGAAAAGTGCAATATATGATAGTAATGCAACTTGATTTTTCCTGTGAAATGATTAGATGATATTAGTTCATCAAAATAATATTTGAAGTTATAAACAGTCAATTCTCATCTTGTTACACAATTTTGTTTCGCAACTTCGAACTTAACTAGAAGTTACAGTATTCCCTATTTTATTTTAATTAAATTATCTATTAATGAATGTTTATATTTAAATTTTGTTTTATTTATTATATAAACTTAGAGATTTTAACGATACTTGCTATTGTTCGGTTATGTTAAATACTGTTATTTCAAAATGCTTATTTTTCTTCAGTCTCCAGTGCAGCAATACATTCTGACGGGATTAATTCAAATGAGTAAAGTTGAGTCGAGCCACTCCAGATAATGGCCAGTGTTTTGAAACTGAACGTTTTGAATGTAGGTCTCGGCGCCAACAATATTATATCAATATTTCCCCTCAGCCCCACGTCCCTATATAACGAAGCAAACAGAAGCGGAGAAGATATAAAGAGAATTCTCTTCAAATGCTCCAAGCAGATTATATTTCTTTTCCCTCAGTGGATGGAGCATTTGCTCGAAGGAATGCCTTTCCCTTCGTTACGCCACTCTCGATCTTCTTCTCTCTCACTTTTACCGGTTAAAAAGTCTTCAGTGATAATGCGAAATGGCACCCACTGAAAATTTGTAATTTTAAACATTTACTATATTAGAATCTTAAGTGCTTTGCACGCTCGCGCCAAAGGGTTTTTCTCGCGAAAGACTCCCTTTTTGAATGAATTTAAATTACTAATTAAACTCAAACCATTCATATTATGGAATGCCTTATTCACTTTACATTCCATTCGTTAAAGCAAAATTTTCGAATTCTCTGTTATTCTTCTATAATCTGCAATAATTTATGTTATTACATAATTAATTGTTATTAATCATATGTTATAAAACAAATGCAAATTGGACAAAACATAAGCTGTCAATGCTTGTCATTACGTGACACTTGTCATGTAATCGTCAGAATATCTGCAAATACTTCTACAAGTTTTATTTTACAAAACAAGTAAACTCAAGTTTTCGAACACTAAAACAATTGTACTTGCAAATTTGTTATAATTATGTAAATACTTGTACAAATTGTATGTTATAAAACATGACAATTATTAATCAAGTTGTCAAAACTTGTCTTTACGTGACACTTATCAGAACATAATTATCTTTAGTTAAGTAAAAATGTTTATGTTTACAAACTAATATAAAAAACAAATAAAATATAAAATCCATAATCAATCTTAAAAATTTCATTCTAATTACATAAATATTTGTACAAATTCTTCTATAATATTCAAATTAACTGTCAAAACATATCATTAAGTGAAATTTGACACGTACTTGTCAGAAAATAATGATCTTATTGTACTTCTTAATTTCCTTCTAATACTGATACAAATTAGTTGTCAAAGCTTATCAAAATGCGTGATATTTGACATAAATACATGTACTTCAAAATAAACTGTCACTCTCAAAGCTTGACAATACGTGACACTTGTCGTTTATCAATTACAACATTCTAATCTTAAGATAAGTAAAAATTTGGTTGTTTACAAACTAACAAATAAAAATTTTAATAAAAAAAATTGTACTGGCAGAGTTCCTTATAATTTTGTAAATACTTGTACAAACAACAAAATAAACTTGTCAAAGTTTTTTCAGAATATCATGATCTTAAATTATGTAGAAATTTATATATTTAAAAACTAACAAAAATTCAAATTGATAATACTATTTCTATTTTTCTTTCATATTCGATTTAATATTTGAACGAAACAAATTATTTGGGTATTTCATTAATAATGAAATAATGAGTTGCCGGGTTCATAGATTTATTTATTTAAATTTCAATTTATTACATAATTAATTACATACATGTAATACAATTTCAATGTAGATGTTGTAAATATAATTGAATCAATTAGTAAATGCTGATATTAATCAAGTTTATTATAATATTCATTATATTACTGTAATATTACAATTCGTTATAAATAAATACAGCCTGACTGTTTAAAACCGGAATAATCAAGGAGTTTATAATAAATAAAATACTTTATGTAATTTTAAAAACGTACTCTAATTGAAATCCGCACTGATTGAAGCCGTAATATAGAAATCGACTGAAGGTAGATAAATCCATTCATTCAATTCCTTCCAAAATATTGATATATTTATTTTTAAATAGAACAGAAAAGTAATATAAAGTATAAAAATAAATGTGTTGTGTTCTATTTTATGAAAGATGTAACGTATGTTTAACAAGAAAGCACAACGTGACATCTCTAGAAACCAACTGTAGCCGGATCAGACCTCTCCTCCATTATCTATATTTACTATAATACATCAGAGACCTTTTGGTCCGGCTTTAAAAGATCTAGATCCCATGTAAACGCGTGCGTGCGGTGACATTTCGGTTAGGTCCAGATGCCGATAATCGGAACAGATAGTAAGGAAGTCCTGAGTATCTAACTAATTCAGATTAACAAAACTTATAATTAAGAAATCCAACTAAAATCAATATCTGGTATATCCAACTAATTTGGGTTAACTGAACTTGTAATTAAGAAATTGAATCGAATTAAATTAAAATCAATTTATTGTATTTATAACCAAATGTAAATATTAAATTTCAGATTAATTAAAGTTATAATTTAGAATTCAATCAAACTAAATTTATTAATGAAATCCAGTATTTTGCCCAGTTTTTTTTATTTAAAACTAAATGTAACTAAATATCAATATTCTCTATAAACTAATTCTAATTAAGTAATGTTAAAATTTAGAATTCAGTTAAATTAGTTAATGAAATCAAAATGAAATAATTTTTCTGTATTTATAACTAAATTTAGCTAACAATTAATATCTTGTAAATATAACTAACTCGGATTAGGTAAAATTACAGTGAAATAAATGTAGTTTAAAACAATATTATGTATATGTAACTAATTAGGTTTTAAAGTAAAGTTTTCAATTAATAAATCATTCGATTTAAATTTTTAACTAAATTCAAATAGATTTAATTTCCTGTAATTATAAATAAAATCAATATTATGTTTTTTTTTATGAAATCTAGTCTAAAGAAGTATTCTGCATATTTAACTTAAAAACTGATTAAATAAATTTCCATTTAATTAAAAAAATTGTTAATGTAATTTATATTAAATTAATATACATTTATGGTAAATTAATGTGTAGTATAAATAAATCTCTCACTTTATATATGGAAAATCAATTTATATCGATGCTTTTACTACTCGCATTAAACACGATTTTCAATGCAACCTTTAAAGTCTGGTTGCATTCAATAATTCTGAGTATAAAAGCATCAGCGGCAAAGCTTGCATGTTCGGATTGGAGTAAGCTTATGATCATTTTTTTATTTCATTGTGAATGCCCAAATCGGTGTATTTCATACCTAATTCAACTTGTTGTAAACTAGGAATTCGTTTAACGTTTATTTAATGGATGGATAACCTTTGAACACAAACATAATTCCTAAATATTGCATATAATAGGCAGAAAGATTTAAATCCATAGGGCATGGTGCAAATTTAGAACAATCTTTACTTTATATTTGGAAATGAACAAAGTATAAAGTTGTATTCAATATTTTTTACTAACTGAAATTCCACCAGTATAAATTTTAACAAGCCGCCACAGATTCTAAAATATTTTATTAAACAATAACAATTTTTGTTAGTTACTATACAATGTTCAAACTACCCAATAAAAATCCTTATATTAAAATATAAAAAACAGTAATAAATGAACGGTTTTTATTTGAGGTTGATGCTGGGTGTAGCATCAACCTCAAATAAAAACACAAGTCTGTTCATTTGGAGCACATTAAATGCCCATCTTTACGCACATAACATATTGGGTGGGTCTTATTGCCACTTATGAAAGCCATTCACCGCAGAATTTTTACCAAGATAATGTGTCTAACACCAAAAAAAATATATTCCTAACGATTAGAAGAAAATCGTTTATTGCTCAGAGTTATAGTTTATACAACATATGCGAACGGTTTATTTCTCATAAAAAAAACTTACAGTACCATTTTATTAAGTAGATTTATAAAAAAAAATGAAGTTTCCTTTATATTAAAAAACATCGTATTTCATTCTTGAAAATAATCTTAATAATATCTTAATTATCCTGTAGAAAATTAAGAAAATATAATAAAATTCAAATTTAAATATAATAAGTCAGATGATCTGAAAATATATAAAGTAAAAAAAAATGTAGCATACAAATTATTGGAAATTACATAATATAGTATAGGTAGTTGCTTAATAGTTGGCATGTCTGAGCGTGGCAAGTATAGCTGCAGTTTCAGTTTCAAAAAAAGTCATCAAACCACAACATTTTTTGGGGCCAACAAAAAAATGTTGAATTATAATTCACACCATCGTCAATATTTTATTGACTAAAACATTTAAATTAGAATTTACTTGCCCTTGTGATATTGTTTATCCATAAAGCCCACAACAATTGTATTGTGGCTCTGATTGTACAAAATATTTATTTGTTTCAAATAATTTCCAGTCAATTAGTTCATTATTTGTTAACTTTAGTGTGTATTTATTGAACATAATCATTGAAGTAACTGTTTATCCCTCAGTTAGAGTTAAATGCTAAGCGGGGAATGTCGGGTTAAATGTGTGTACCTCTGAGTGTCGTTATCAACTCTCAAGTGCTGTCTACTCTATAAGCATTGGGATAACGTCAGGTTTGAATCTTCGCTCTAACGTTTTGAAGATCATTGTGTATATTTGTTTTCTGTTATTGAAGTTTAATTAAGCGCTCAAAAGGATGTTGCATTTCCTGGAATGCGAGACAAACTATAATGGTATCGTCGTAAGCCGGGTCGCGTATTTCAATAAAGTAGTGGAGTAATACGTTTGGAAATAGTTTTATCATTATTTCCGAAGACGGAGCTCGTACTTATCGGGGTGGGAAAGTTTTGAAGCCGCGGGAGTTTCGCCAGTTTGCGGAGTGGAAGAGAAAAGAAGTTTAGAGAAGGAGGATGAGGATGGTGGTGGTAGAAGAACGGGGTCACAATATGAGCATTTATTTTGAATGCAGTAATTAAGTAAATGTGGCGATGCAGTAATGCGTTTGGTTGGTATGAGAGTCGGTGTAATTAGAGAACTTTCAGTCGGAGGAAGAGGTGGCGGCGGCGGTTGGTAATGCAGGTAGTTGTACGCATGGGTCCGTTATTGGCAATCGGTGGCGATGCTCTTTGTGTACAATCCAATTAACTTAATCGCAGCTCGTCACTGAATGGCGTCAATTAGGCGTCGGCAACCGCAGCGTCGTTCAGTCACGTGACCCTCTCACGCCGCCGCCGCCACCGTCCCCACCGATTCACCGCCTCCGCCACCCTCTAACATCCTGGCAGGCTATGCTGCATCTCCATTCAACAACGACGTCGTCGTCGCCATCTTGCCCGGTCCACAATGCCATTCCTTTTCATTCCTTCCTCCCTACCGCCTCCAGCGCAAGAACTCTTTTTTCCTTGTTCCAAAGAAACTTCTTATTCCACCCGTCAATCACAAACTTTGCAACATTTCAATATATTGCATAATTCATAAATTATAGAATAGTATAATTAATCAATTTAAGACGCAATAATTCAACTCACAGACTTATTATATCAATAAAACAAGTTTTAATATAAATTTTACTACAAAAAAAAGTTTTATTAGCTAAAAACAATGTATTATACCGAAAATTATCCAAAGAATCATAGATTCATATTTCTTTAAAGCCTTAACTTTTTTTATATAATATTACTAAAATTAATATATTATATTAGAATATATTTATATTTATTTTAAGTGATTTAGAAAATATAATGCCCAAAATAATAAATTTGGATTCTATAAAAATTGACAATAAGAAGAATTTACAATAGTTTTTGTTATATGCATACTTTTTATGATATTTTTATAAAAAACTGACTTTGATTTGAATTTAGTAAATTAAAATGTAAAGTATACATAAAGAAAAGAACATGTACAAACGTCTTGTAACTCAGTCTTGATTTTTTGGTTTCATGCAAACAAAGCAGAACAAAATAAAAATTTAACATATTTTATAAAGACATAAATGAACAATCATATTTGTATGATTTAGGTTTTATTGTTTGTTTTTAGATAAATCAATAAAAAAAATATATCTCTAAAGATAAACGTTTGAGATTATGCAACTTATAATTATCGTTAATTGATTTACAATTATTTCACCAAGTAATAGTACAATCAATTGCTGTTGTTTAAATATAGAATATTATGAAGGAAGATTGCTCTAAATGCACACAAATTCTACTTAAATAAAATGTAATGTTTTCTTACATAAATGTATATAAAACATACAAATATCTCATGCACTTTAACGCGTTAGTACATTTATAATATTTCAAGTCGTATAATATTCTCTATGCATATGTCTAACACGTTTGCCTAAGCAAATTATATCGCAGGTGATATAATTTACACACGTACTGCCATCACATAGATTAAATCCCAAATGCCATCTGTAACATATCAAAAGAGGAGTTAGATACCAACCATAATTAAGTCATAAAGTAATTAATTTTTAATACAAATTAACACAAATTATAATATAATTTTTAATTTACAAAATTATTTTATATAAATAAATTAGTATAGAATTTAATTACTTTTACAAATTACTAATAAAAAAATAATAGAAAATTCATTTAAAAATATATTTTTTCAAATAATATATGCTGTTTTTTTTCTATATAAAATGCATTTTTACTTGCTAAAGGTAAATATAAGTATTTTGTAACACTTAGTAAATATTCTATTCAAATAATTACGAATCAATCACAAATAGTTTTCAAATAATACATGTAATTCGATTGATAACAAAATATTATATTAGTTCGAACAAATTCGTAAACCGAAAGTTGTCAAGAGAGGTCTTATGTTAATATGCAGTAGTTAAGTTCATACCATACACAAATACGTCATTTGTCAATCAAATTGTATTTTTATCATTCAATTACCAAATATCTTTCCCGGTGGATAGTTACCATTATGATTAGATTCTTAATTTGTTGTTTGGCTGTCGTCTTGTAGGTTAACTTCAGTAGTATATTGATGCTCTAGAACAGCGGTTGCCAAAGTGGTGGTCCGCGGACCACTAGTGGTCCGCGAGAAAATTTCGCTGGTCCGCAGAAAAATGTGGAATATACTTACTCATCATGTTAAGTTATGTTTTAAGATGCATTAAAACATGATTCATTTCATAACAATACGTGACAAGTTATAAAAACTTCTGTCGTATACTGTACACACTGGCCATTTTTTTTATAAATATATTTAACACTTAAAAAATCCTATTAGTGGTCCGCGGGATTTAAATTATGAATTAACTGGTCCGTGAGGTCAAAAAGTTTGGCAACCGCTGCTCTAGAATACCACTATTTCCTTTCACTGTGAATCTGCTGCTATCATTAACACTGTCATTGTCCATCGATTTGGCTGAAGGTCCATATGCTGAACCTCATTCATTTCAGTGTCCATCTGTGATGAACGATGACCCTATTGCTGCAAACACCGAGAGGGCTCACAAAGGGCCAGGATTTGAACCTGTGCCCACTAGATCGTGGGTTGGGCGACTTAATCATTTTGCTATTAGTCGCCCTAGATATATATTTAAATGTAATTCAATGAGTAACTGTCTCCAAATATTATAATTAATACGTTTCAAAGAATCTTTTTAATTAGTAAAAAAAAATGCGTAAACCACAAGAACGTTAAACGAGGTATTTTGTTTAATTAAAAATGTATTTACCACCTTGCGCAGAGACACAGCCCCAACTCTGATTTGTCTTTCTTTTCACACTTGGGACATATCCTATTAAAATAATTACAAATAAACGAGAAATCGTCATTAGCGAGATAAATTTAAATGCAATCACCCGAAGTGGCTTCCTTCGGGTGATTGCATTTAGGGACAATGAAGGCGGACCGAGCCGCCCCTAATCGATGTTTATGTGGTGAGAAATTCAAATATTCCAAGGGGTTTTGCGGCAATAGGTCTCGACGGAACCATCATCATAAACCAATAACCAACAGATATTTATCAGTCCACGTGGGAAATATAAGAATGCGCCCGAAGGCCCGCAGGAATTTTAAATTATAAAAGGGCAAAATAGTTGGCGTCGTCGTCGGCATCAGAAAATCACCCACCCTTTCTCAACCAACACCTCCAAAGACCACCCCTATTCGCATCGCTATTTCAAATATTTTCTATATACATTCAGATTGAAGGAAATTCATGGATGCAACGCGCACACAAATTTTAAATTAAATATTCATTTGAATAATACTAGCTCATGATGTACATGTTTTATTGCTTGTCGTATAAAGTTAATTATTCAAATAAATTAACACTGATTTATATGCTGTATATAAATGATCAAAGCGCAATTAAATAAACAATTATATTATATAAGACTAAAGCAAGTAAATTAATATAAATTTATTACTTATGAAACCAATACTTTTTTTCAATATTTCATTAGATAAAATAAATTTAAAGAACCAATTTTTATTATACTTGAAATTCATCAAGTTTTCTTTTATTAAAAAATAATTAATTTGATTCAAAGCAAATCAACACTGTTTTACATAATAATTATTATTATTGCAATAATACATAAATCATAATATTGACTTATATTAACTATAGATGTAAATTATTTTATTTATGTTGATTAAAACATATCATACTATTTATTTTTGCTTTCCCATTAAGCCTGCAGTACACGTGCATGTCGGAGATTGCGTGGGATACATTTGTATCCCGCATCAATTACTTGTTTATAGCCCAATATTTTAAGCAATTTACAGTTTTTAAATACTTTATAAATCTTTATAAAAATATAATAAAAACTTGAAATTGTAATAAAATAAATATAATACAATTTCTGCATAAAGTTTCTTGTTCTTCTGTCATATTGTCTAGGCAATTATGACACCGTTTGTTTCCTGTTTTGCATATTTTTGATTCTGGAAAATTACGATCTTTACTCTAATTAGATGATCCACACATTATGAACTTTGAAAGAAAGCAAGACCGCTCTTAAGAACTTTGGGAAACGCATGCACTGCAGTTTTAAAAGAAATATACTTCTTCAAATTAATAATCAGATATGTTTCTATTAACTAGTTAACTATTCCGTATAAAGTAGTGATATATTTATGAATAATTATATGTTTAGTTGTGTAATTACAAAAAAATGTATGATTAGAATAAAGAACTAAACTTTAAAATTTGATAAAAACAACTAACTAACAAACTATACATTTTCATTAGAAAATATAGTAAAAACCAATTGAATATAAATTGAAATTAGTATTAATAACTCCGATAACGAAGTTTTGCTTAACAAAGTGTGATACATTCTATTCGTTAAAAGAGGTATGATTGCAATTTGATCTTTTACAAACGTTTTTGTTCTCAGGATAATTTTAACTGATTAATTTACATAAAGATACATTTTAAGCAATATTCATTATATAATGTTGTTGGCTAAAGAAACGACCTGTTAATTTGATATATAACAGGTGTAGTAGTCATGGAAAACACGTCAATATGATGGTCTTTGTAAAATACAAGATGTTTAGTATGTATTTGTAAATAATGTGTTAAATATGTTGGGGCGCATAATTTTGTTTGGCCTCCGGGTGTATTATAAGGGTAGCCCCATAAACGTCCTGCCATGGAAATGTTGGAAGCTTATTTGAATTTCGCATTGGAGCAGGAGATGAGGTATATACACTCCGGGCTCATCTTGAGTATTACGCAGTAAATTCTCGCTATACTTTTACGCGGGGCAAAACACGAGCTCATTTCTCTCTGCGAATAAACTTTTTAGGGAAGAGATGCTGCTGCTGTTGTTTGTTCGGCTAATAGGTCAGCAGGATTTTCAATCTTAGTCGATGGAAGTGCTGCCGCCTACACATAGAAAGAGAGCAGTTCTCTTCTCTACTCTATACTTCAAGAACGTTTTGTACAAACAGCAAAAGTGTAATTCAAGTTTTCTTTACTCTCTACCACTTTACAATAAGAAAACATATATAAATAATATAAAATTTCATCTTAATGTCATATTTAATGTTCATAAATTATTGTAAAAGACGCTTTTATGAACCTAAAACAACTATTAACAAATACTATACAGTTCTGATATAAGTATCGTTTTTTATTGAGAATTAACTGTGTATAATAAAAAACTGATAGATTACATTAAAAATTTGATGTTAATTTCAAAATTATTACATAATTATTAGGATCTTCATAGTTCCTTAATTAAAAAAATATAACTTCAAAGAAGAAATTACTTGGCATGAGTTGAATTAATCCATAAAATTGAATAAATCAGATTATTTCCTGATGAAAAGAAAGCAGTAATTCATTTATATTTCAAAAAAATGGTTCTATTAATAAGTAATCCTATTTCGATTGAAAATTGATTACTGAAATTTTTCGTTTTATTGTCAGAAATATTAATAATTACATTTTTTTATCTCTGTGATGGAAAATATTTCGAATGTGTTTCGTGAGAAATTATAATCTACTTGGTACACCTGAAAAATATTTATGTAACTTTTGTAGTAACATAGCATTAGTGATATGATGATACGTTAAATTTTAGAAATTGTCAATGTACTGAAAAATATATTTTAGATAGAAATTATCTATACAAGTGGTCGACAAACTTTTGTGAATTTATAGAAAATCTTAACAAATTTTCTTGTACTTTAATACTAAATATATTTGTCAATAAATTTGATTGAAAGAGCTACAACTTACCTGATCTAAATTTATATTGGAAATAAATTTTATGAGAGGAAAGAAGTTTTATATTTAAAAAATAATATATAAAAATGTAATTAATAAATAACTTAAACGTTGCAATTTTAAAATTATAAAAGGTTGACTATTAAAAAAATATTGTGTGGCACTTGTGCTCGTGCATAAATTACGTTCAAAATATTGAAATCCATTACCGCCGGAGTAGTAAGGAAATGCACTTAATTTTATGAGTAGTAAATGCGAACATAGGCAATGAAATTTTAAAGCTTAGATTTACAGGAAGCTATATACTGAAAGCAATAATGGTTTCTCGCGAAAGTGCAGGAGGTAGAGCAAACAGAACACAGTTAATAGTGGCCATAATCACCCCTAAAACACGGTCTAATAATTTGTAGGGGGGAAGAAAGACTGAAAGAGAGTGAGAGAGAGAAGGTAGGTGTGCAGTTTTAGTCACGGTTCCATAAATTACGAAACATTAAACTTTTCTCGAACTGTCTCGGATATAATTGTGCACGATTTTGGGAGCGCTCGTAATTACCGACCGAAACTTTTTGGCTCTAATTTAATGGTATGTGAAAATATCTTTGCCGAATTTTCTCAATTACCGGCGTAATTAAACTCGAATCGATAGTGAGAGAAACATACAGGTGAAGATTAAGCCGTTTCGTGGTTGCTGCTCCTTCTATTGCTTTCATCCCTTCACACACACACATATATACTTTTTGTTCCTTCAGGAAAGAATCGGTTTCCATTTATATGCCAGGCCGAACCCTGTAAATGACAATTCCAAAATAAAGTCACGTTCTTTATTGTCTAATTTTCGTCTTCATATCCAGACAAACCCAATCATCTGAACATCAAAGGGAGCTTATAAAAAGAAAGATGAGAGTATTGCTTCTCTTTTTTTTGCTTCTCGTGCTGTTTTTCAGGGCGAAATAACTACGTCTGCTATGTAGTTATAATAGGTATACTCTCGGCATTCTAATTATTACTTTCCCTTTGTAAATCAAAATCTACAAACCGACCTCCTTATAACTTTAACGATCTTGTTAAAATATAATTCACGTGTTTCCAGTATTATGATCGGAAGAGTTAACCTCACTTACCACTAATGGTTATAGTCGGGGTGTAATTAAAATCCCTCACGGTGTGTGATCACCGGTTATGCACATTGCATTGCATTGATCTTGCTCATTCGCGTTTTCCGACTCCGTAGAATCAGTGTAGCAACTAAGTAATGATGCAGAAAATTGCTCATTACATGGTAATGGAATGCGGATGTTATGCGCATCCACTATCCTTATACATGAGTTCTTTTTAGCTATCTGCATACTATGATCATTAATTTTTTTTGTAATCATCACTAATTTAACTGTAACCAATAATATTTTTGGTAATAAAAAGCTACATAGTTTAAATAATTTAAACTTCTGGAGTTAATATCTATAAAATTTATAGTAGTTTCTCAAATTTAAATCTTTAGTTATTCAACAATCCAGGATTTTACTGAAAATCGTAATATAGAAACAAACTAATCAATCAAAATGCAACAGTTCAGTTATTCGCAAATAAAAATAAAATCTACACAACTTAAACTTCTAAATCAATTTATAAAATAAGGATTATTATTTTCACTATTCCTTTGTCCTTGAAACAAAGTAATAAACATCATCTAGTAAGAACAATCAAAGTAACAAAATTAAAAATTAATATTCCTTCTTTATTAAATAAATAACAAAATTTTCCAGTAAAGTAATAATAATTATACGACAGGAAGACTTAGGTCAATATCCCTTTGGTAAATATAACTTAAGTGACTTTTTTTAATTGAATTCCTTTAATACTCTACAACCAACAGAGCGCACAAAACCCATAATAGACTAATTAGGAAACGTTCCCCTCTTTCATCCCCTTTCTAATTCGAAACCAAATTACCACTAATCCAACAAATCACTCTCGTTTTTATATATATAATGGAAATTGTGCACGAATTCAAACGAAATTAAATGAAAAACGATGTTAGAATGAATTTGTAAAACAGGTAAATGTTCTTGTATAATATTACATAGATTTAATGTTATATTATTTCGAGAAAAATATTTATTTTTATGAAGAAATTCGATTTAAATTATAAAATTTGATACTTAAATAAAAAATAAATGTACATCTTACAATTTGTGTCAGTATAATTTTCTTTTATACACAAAATGCATTCAAAATTAATATAGTTTAATATTTTTTTTTATTAAATCTACACTTCTTTCCATTTTGCTTAATGCTATGTGTGATAGCTTTTGAAATATTAAATATTATAATAATTGCATTTATTACAACAAACACATTTATATACATAATAACTAACAATAATGTATGATAGGTTTTGGACACATCATTATTTTTAATAGTATGATTCACTTTTCAAACTAGAAATATAATGGCATAATAACGACATTTAAATTATACCTACAACTCGTCGTTAATGGTCATTTGCAAGCAAATCTCCTTGTGAATATAGAATTAAAACATAAATATATTGATCTAAGTTACATATGGGTAACTTACTTCCTTTTATCAGATCCTAATCCGGATATGATAATAGGAAATCTCCTTATGAATATTGAATGTACATCAGAAATATAATGACCTAAGACACATATGTGCAACACGCGGACTGGAAGTTCTTTTGATCCAGTCCTGATCCGGACATGATCCGGATATGATTTATATTATAAATAAATGAATAAGAAGTAGCAACTTGTTCGGTCCTTAACTCAGAGACTTAATGATAATTTGACCTCAATACTAGGAAAGATTAATCATACTGTATGTAACAAAAAGTTATAGTTTATTTATTAATGAATAAATTTAAAGCAATTTTAGTAGAAATTATAGATTAACTCAAGATTTTATAGAATTTACATCGAATTATAACCGCACTTGTTTTGGATGACTACAGAATTGTCTGAAGTTGAATCGTCTGATTTATATTGAATGTACAACAGTATTATATGGGTAACCTAAGGCCCGCGGGCAGAATCTGACCCTCTACTTCTTTTGATCTCATTCTGATAGAGAAAAAACATAAATCTGAAATAATTTTAGTAGAAGCTATATATTTACCCAAAATATTATAGAATTTACTTCTAATTATGACTTTTTTTAATTTTTGGATCCTTGTAGAATTGTCTAAAGCTGAAATAGAAAATATCCTTATGAATATTAAATTTACAAAATAAATATATTGATATAATTCAAATATGGACAACTTAAGATCGAAATCGGCCATCTTCTTCTTTTGATCCTAACCTGATAAAGGCTGCACATGTTTGATCTAAGAAAAAAACATAAATTTGAAGAAAGTTTAATAGAAGTTATAGATTTACTCGAGTTTTTATAGAATTTACATCTAATTATAACCGCATTTGTTTTGGATGACTACAAAATCGTCTGAAGTTGCCATCTACTTTTTTTGATCCTAACCTGTCATAATAGGAAATCTTCAGATCTATATTGAATGTACAACAGTATTATATGGGTAACTTAAGGCCCGCGGGCAGAATCTTACCCTCTACTTCTTTTGATCTCATTCTGATAGAGAAAAAACATAAAACTGAAATAATTTTAGTAGAAATTATAACTTTACCCAAAATTTTATAGAATTTACTTCTAATTATGACTTTTTTAATTTTTGGATCCTTGTAGAATTGTCTGAAGCTGAAATAGAAAATATCCTTATGAATATTAAATTTACAAAATAAATATATTGATATAATTCAAATATGGACAACTTAAGATCGAAACCGGCCATCTTCTTCTTTTGATCCTAACCTGATAAAGGCTGCACATGTTTGATCTAAGAAAAAAACAAAAATTTGAAGAAATTTTAATAGAAGTTATAGATTTACTCGAGATTTTATAGAATTTACATTTCATTATAATCGCACTTGTTTTTGTATCATTGCAAAATCGTCTGAAGCTGAACGTCAACACAATAGAAAATTTTTGTATGAATATTTTCTAACCAAGAGCGAAATCTGGTCTTCTACTCATTTTGATAATAACCTTGATAGAGGTTGCTTACGTTTGATATATGTAATTATATAAGTTGTAATCTATTTATGAAGGAATAAACATGAGTTAAAAAAGATTGTCAACAGCAACTAACAATACAATTTATAAATTTATTAGAGATTTTATAATATTTAATAGGATGAGACGTAGAGACACATCCGCAACGGATAATTAGATTATGCACGGCCTACGATATGGTATTATTGACGAGACTAAGTGTCCCCTGACATGGTTATATCAAGTGAGTTGTAGCTACCAGCAATGCGAACACGGCATGTGCCCATAGATTAATAATTAAATACGGTTATTAATGATAAGTAATACATTCGAACGCGATTACGTATCACAAAATTGAGTAATGCATCTGCTGCACAACAGAAGCAGAAGCAGCAGCAGAAGCATTAATACGAAGGAGTGCAGGAAAATTATTTGGTAAATAAATCGCAACTTAAGTGAACCGTGGTCTACGGAACTGCCACGACAGGTACGACGGTAAATTATAAAACTTTCCGCAGAAATTAATCGCACGATCTATTGATTTCCACCGCGAACTTCGACTTTAATTAAATTTATGAACATCAAATTGCACACGGAAAGTCGAGCGAAAATATGTTTGCTTTTACATTCGGACGTTGGAAATCACAAAGAAATAAATACAAAAAAAAGAGCTTGTATTCGGGTAAACATGTTTTTACGTGCTCCCCATTCATCCATCATATGTAATTGCTTAAAGTTATATACTTATTTTAATATTATTTGATAAATGGAATTGATGATGAGATGATGCACGCATTTCAAGGTAGTTCCGACTATATTATCAGCATAATTTTTCATTGTTCCGCGAAACGGGGAGGAAATTATAATTTATTTAGGCCGTGTATTCTTTAACCAGTTAAAACCTAGTTTACAAAGTAATTTCAACTTTAATGCGCTCTAGTGTTGCTCGTCTTTTCGCCGCGAACAATTCTTTTCTTTAATTTCTTTTTTTCTATTTTATTTTCTTCTACGAATGATTTATTTATTTATTCCTAACGTGAAAAGCAAAAGTATTGAATTCCGTTTCTTCGTAATCCATTTACAATTAAAATACAAGGAAAGCAACTTTAAATATGGATTAGCCTCTTTTTTTATCGTTCGGTGTCTTCATTGAATTCAATCGAATTTCTATCGGTTTATTCGTGTATATTATTGAGTCGCGCTGCGGCTTTAGTTTAACCTAAGCAAACTTTTATGAACGTTACAAGCGTTTGTGAATGCGGTCACGTAGAATTCGGTCGTTTACGTGCCCAAACCATCTGTTTCGACAATTAGGATGTAATAACCGAACGCAAACTTTTCCTCAAACACTTATTGACCAACGCTAGTTAATATATATATTTTTTTTAATATTAAATCCGCTATTATCGCGTTCGCTTTGATACAATTTGGGATTACAGCCGGATCAATGATTGGTTTAATTATACCTTATGGATGGCATGTTTAGTTTGCCTTTGACGACTCCTCCTCCTCCTCCTCCTCATCCTCGTCCTGCTTTCATCGAGGACCGGCCTTGCGTATACTGTCATTTTATCGATTATCCGCCCGTAAGGACAATGGGGTTAGTGTTAATTGAATTCACGGCGAGCGATTTTTCAGATTGACACCTAATTATGACTGAATTTTTACTGAATCTCTGCAAAAACGTCTGAAGCTGAACGTCTGCACCATCTTCGCATAATTCAATCAAAATTCAGTTATATTGTTTAGAAAGCTGGTGAAACGTTAAATTGGAATAATTGAGAACCCTTCTCCTACTCTAACTCTCTGTTTCTGTACCTCTCTCAATAAACATATACAGTGTATTCGGAGACCGTTTGTAGTCGAGTTGTCGTAAAACAGGAATGTCTCTGAAGTACATAAACGACCCTCTTGATATTAGGTTCAAAACTGAATATGTCCCACTAGTCCCAACATTTGCTGTTCATAATTTCAAATAATACGTTTCATAACTATTTACTAGTTTCATCATAAATCACTATAATATTTCTCAACTAATACTATCTTAAGGAGTAAGTAAAGTGAATTAACATGTGTATATCCAATTTAATTGTATAATAACTAAATATATCGACTAGATAAAAAAATGCAAAATAAATTAAAAAATATCTTGCTCATTAAATAATTCTCTTGCAGTAGTGGAATTATTTCAATATTTCTCTATTATTACTCTTCTCAAGATTGTGTGCAAATTATTATGAACAATATTTTAATTGTCCTTTGGTCATATTTTTTTTACCAATAAATATCTTAAATAATATTAATTAAATAATAAATTAAAAAAAGTAGTTGAAAATTAATTCAATTAATAATTGAAAAAATATTTTCTTGCTTTATTTTGTTAATAACATGCTTTTAGAACTATTATAAATAAATTTCACAGATTAATAAAGAAATAGCAATGAAAACTTTATAATTATCTATACTTTCTATTTAAATAAAATTATGTTACTAAAATATAATTAAAGAATTCAATTTCTCGAGTGAATAAGCAGTAGGAAATATTTTAAGGTCATTAATAAATGAAATCATAAAAAGTAGAAGCTTATAAAATCAATATAATTTGCTTACAATGTATATATAAAAAGTGCATAAAATGTATTTAGTTAGTCATTTGCTTTAATTGAAATAGTTTATTTTCATGGAAATACAGGTATACCTCAGTTAACGTTATCTCGGATAATGAAACTTTGATAGTATTTGGGCAAAACTACTTTAAAAACGAAATTGATAATATTGATAATTGTAAAATAGTCGTTAAGAATTGCTTAAATGGAGTTTGGCGCAAAATGTGGATAGAATAACATTCAAGAATTAGTAATAAAATATCTGGAAAACTTCAATCCATAGATTTTAAAAATAAAAGTTAGCTATGAAGACAACCTAAATGAAAACATTTTTTTTATGTCGTGTAATTTTATTTGCAATCTGTTTATCAATGTGAAAATTGAGTAAATTTAAGATCGCGGTTGTCATTAAATGGTGGCTGTCGTCTTGTAAATTAACTTCAGTAGTATATTGATGCTCTGCTATTCCACTATTTCCTTTGACTGTGAATCTGCTGCTATCCTTAACACTGTCATTGTCCATCGATTTGTCTGAAATTCCATATGCTGAATATGCTCATTTACCTCACTGTCTATCTGTGATGAACGATGGCCCTATTGCTGCAAGCAAGGGCTCACAAAGGGCCAGTCTTGACCAGGATGTGAACCTGTGACCACTGGCACGTGGGTAGGGCGACTTCTCCATTCGGTTATTAGTCGCCCCAAGACAAAATTAAAGAAGTTCTTGCAGAAAAAATGTTAGCAATCAGTGTCAAAGGCAATAACTCTAGACAGCGAATTATTAATACATATTATTTCTTTATTATTTTCATGTATAAACTTCTTACTATTATATTTAATAACCACTATACTTCATAACTTTAAACAGTTTTTATGTAATGGATATGACCAAACGTCACATGGTAATAATGATTAAACATTGGTGTTTTGGTAACAAGTAATTTTTCTAAATATATATGTAGCAGGGGTTGCATGAGTTCAATGTGAGCCGCACTTAACTCAACAAAGAGCCGCATGCAAGTCTATGAACCGCATTTGCCCATCCCTGTTATACAGTATGCATCATGTACTATAGTACTAAATTCTTGAAGCTAATATATTATAAAACTCACATAAATTTGAACGGTGTAAAAAGTCAAGAAAAAAAAAACTTGGTCGAGGCTGTAATAGAAAAAAAGGAGAGCAGACGGTGACGTTGGATGGGCTTATCTGGAAAAGGTCAGCGAATAAAATATGTGCATCTGAGTATTGTACAAGAGCAAAAAAAAGTATATGTGACTGCCGTTAAACGGGGCCGCACTGAACCAGACAGGAAATTAAGCTCCGACTGGTTGTCGCACAGGAAATTCACATATTACCAGCAAATGCGTGCCTTGGATAACTATTCATTTTTCGCTCTGTATCCTCCTATTCCAATTAATTCGTCCTGCAAGCAAAAAAAAATCATAGCACATCAAAACGACCATACTTTTGTTAACGTGTTTTATCATTATTTTTACATTTGCCTGTTTTTCTTCTACGCCGGAAAATGCATTTTTCTGTCATAACAATTATTGTGCAGATTTTATATAAAAGATAAACAGCTTTTGATGTGACATTTTAATTATGTCATTGCAAGGTAAAACTGCCCTATAAGTATATAGCAAAACCTCGCACAGTGCGGATAATCGGTACAGACAATATCCCTGTTTGAAACAGGACTAATCGATGTACTAAAAACATACAAAAATAAACAGCACAAATAGAAACTTGACTGTATAAATGGAAAAAAAATATTCTGAAAATACTCACTTAATTTGAAACTTGAAGTTCTGAATATAGGAAGGAGTTAATTGATGAACTGAATAAAAAATAAATTTATTTAATGTAAAAATTTTAAACAATTTTTTAAATATTTTGTATTAAGTTATGACGAAATCTCATTTATAAACATGAAAACCAATTTCATTTACTACATACAAGTATATATAAACGTTACTCATATCTGCTATATCTGGAAATACAATTATATAGAAAAAATTGAAACAAAATTCCTGTGACATTGATTCCATACATATTTTATATTGTACCGTATTGTTTGTTATATCCAGAGTATTATTTAATTTTCAAATTTCCCATCGTTTCATTCATTTTTCCTTTTTTCTCTTTTACATTTTTTTGTTGTTGTTGTTATATATATATATGTGAATTCCATACTCGTTTTATTTATTATGCCAATAAAGCTTTATATACATAATATATATAATAGGAGCGACCTGATGTGTCAGGCCCAGCTGAAAAATTACCCCCTACGCAATTTCGTACAAACCCGCCTCACTGGTAAACGTAATTATTATCAACGCACCCCATATTTTCAACATCGTAACGCTTAAATAATGACGCTAATAATGTGTTTTATTTGTGCCGGTAAAGAAAAACAATAACGATAATCAATTTCATTTTATTACAAAAGGTTTCTCATATTTCCCCCCCATCAACGTACAGTTCAATCGATTGAATAAATTGTAACTTCTATACTTGTGTTATTACATTGCAGTATTTGCAATTTAATAAGTATCTAATTTATTAGTAACCGAAATAATGTTCGGGAACCGAAATTACATGCGAAAACTGAGGTAATTTTACTTTCGTGAACCGAAGTTTTTTTTCTGGAGATCCTAAATGTAATTGTTATGCGTTTTTGTTCGAAAACCGAGGTTTATAAAACGGTGATTCAACTATGTTTAAATTTAGTTTTTTTCATTCTATCTCAGTAATTAGTTTAAAATAAATTTATATAAGGAAACAAAGCTTTTGATTTTTTATTCGAGAACCAAGGTATTTTCAATTGCTTTCATGGTTATTTCTAAATTTAGTTTTTCTATTTCCGCAATTATTTTAGATCAATTTATATAAAGATACATTATTCAATAATGCTAATTATGAATAGGTGATTGCATGACCTGCTCTTACGTGTGTATGGAAACAATAATACAGTTATTGTATGCACAAGTATTAACATGATGCACGATTGTTGGGATCGACGTGTCATCTGGCTCGTGGATACTAGTTAGTTACACCTCTGTATACCACACTACACATACATTCAATGCGATATTATTTACTTAACCTAGGAACTACAGTTGTGAGCATACAAATGTACATAAGCGTCGCACACAAATAGAGCACAACAAAGTCAAACCTCCTTTGCAAACGTCATTTTCTGACATTTCAATCAAATTTCCAACAATGTAAGAAAAAATCTAACAAGTTTTCTATACATCCAGAATTGTATATGAAATCTTTGGTGAAATTGTATTTTGTCTAAGTAAAAAAAAAGCATGTTGTTTATCAAAGCTTGTTTCCATTTAATCTTCTTTCGTTAATTTGATGTTTGCACAGATCAAAGAAACATTTACATTTCGCGCAAAAGCACAGCAAATAAAACAAAAACGCTAATTAAATTAAAACAAACGCAAACAGATGGTAGGAAACGAATTTAACGATCGTTATTTTGTTTTATTTATTACGTAATTTATATTAATTTAACATATTTTTGAAATTATAATAAGAAAATACAAAATAAAAATTATTTTTTCCTACTAGCAATAATTTTATTAAAAGATAAAAAAATTTGCAGTAAATTTGCAGTATATTACAAATGTCAAGTAAAATTGTCTATTATGAAATCTAAATTATGTTCGGGAACCAAAATTATATTTGAAAACCGAGGTTGAACTATATTTTCAAATACAGTCTTTGTTTTTACAATCAATTATTTCCTTAGTTTAAATCTTCTTTGGTACATTTTTAATCATCTTGACCATTGATCGCATTCTTTCCACCATTAATAATCTTATTATTTTTATATTAATGTTACATAATGTATTTTTTTATCATGTAACTGTGATTAAAATTTTATAAATGGTCGATTTTGATGCAATATTTCATTGTATTTGAACCTATGAAAGTGTGTAATCGCATCTTCTTCTTATACTTACATGCTTCTTTCAAATAGCGATCTTCCGAGCTATGAAATTCGTTGAAACGTAAACCATGCGTTGATGGATTGCTCCATTAATCTTAGCTTGCATTGATAGTGGAACAACTTTCGGATCCACTAATTTCGTTTGTACCATACGGTTTGATTCCCCGGAATTCAGTTTTCTCTTCTAGTTAATCTAAATCACGTGCTCTACATTCCTATTCACAATTAATATTAAAAAATAGTTGTATAATTAAGTGATAGTTCTAAAAATAAATTTATTAGTCAGTATGTTTATAATTTTATAGTGAATCAAGTTAATAATTAGCGAGATTTTTTTTCTCTATTGTTTGTAATTAATTGGTTTAAGTCTAGAAAGTTTTGTTTGTTATTTAATATGCATTTTTAATTAAATCAACATATGGGCAAAATTTATGTATATGTATCGGAAATAACACATGTTTGAAATAGAAATTTTCGTAATAATAAGAAATTAGGTTATTTTGTACTTTATGTAATAATTGGGCATTGGATTTTTTGTCTAATAATTATAATAAACCGTTACTAAATAACAAACATACACAGCATACGATGTATATACGTAAATGTTCACTTAACGTACTTGATTAAGTTTTCGTTCAATATTACGTACATAAATGTTTAATGAATTATGATCGTGCTAACGTACACATATTTATTTGACTTTTTTGCAACTCATCTACATTTTCTATAATCTAGGAATAAAAGTTAAAATGTACCTACAATCAAAATCTATAGTCAGTATTCATTTGAGGTACATCTTTATGTCTACGTTCTCTAATACTTCCTTTTTTGTTTGATGTTCAATGCCTTGTAATCGTACTAATGTACAAATACTCAAACAAACGTACAATGTTGTATAGTTCTCAAATCAGATTGAAGCAGAATCTAAAATACGTTAATTATAATAATACATATTTACTAAAGAAGCAAAAAATAAATAAAAGAAAGGAAGTAAAAGTATGCGTACGAAGACAATCTGTCTGTAACCCATATGGTGTGGACACAGCATAAGATTATTATACAGTCAGCAATTACTTAAAGTTCATCCTTAAGTATAAGTTTTATAACACGTACATGCTTATTTCATGTCTTATGATCGGAATAGCGTACACAAATGGTTACATACTTACAATGATGTTATTCTGAAAACAGCAAAGATCATATTTTTCAAGTATAAAAAATTGTTAAATAAAATAAATGGTTGAAAAAAAGTGTACGTTCGTATAAACTTTGTGTACGTTTTTGCGAACAAAGATAGAAGGATATACAGAATTGGAAATTATATGCATTTAAAGTCTGTTAGCTAGAGTAATGCAATTTATTATGTATGTATAATGTACTTTAAATAAACACTTACTATATGAAATATTTTAGTATTTCTGTGTATTTAAATTTATTTTAATAACCTTACATGTATTATTATTATTTGAAATAATATTTCTTGATGATTTAAAATGTAATTCGTTATGATTATTAATTAATTAATGAATTATTTAGAATAATATTTTAATTGAATATTAATTTAAAGCTATTATAATGATCAGAAATAATTATCTTATAAAAATAAAAGAAAGTTTAAGATTTTATTAGAGAGTTCAAGTAATTTAATTTGACTGATGATGATTACCAATTAAAGAAATTATAATAATTATTAGATTTTTGATATAATATTATTATAAAATTTACAAGTATTTTCTTTTAGTAAATTAACATTGATTCCTTCATTGTTCTATTTTTTTTTTCTAAATAATTATAACAAATAAAATAGGCTAATTTATTTGAATACAATTGAATAAATAAAAAAGATGATTATGTATGCCATCAAAATTTGTTCATTTTCTCTACAACTTTCTTAAATTTTTATGTATATGATGTGTATATAATCAAGAGTATTATATATCAAACTCGTTACAGAAACTTGTTGAATGATCTCGTAATCTTCCAATGATTGACATACTACCATTAGCGTTATTAGTTACAACAAGAAAATTGTGAGCATGTTCACATTGCAACATGCTTAACATTAATTTTCAAATTGAATTATTGCCTTCCAATTGTACCATTCCCATTCCGCACTTTTTTTTCCTTCTTTCACATGGCAAATTATAAATTATGTTATATTTTCGTTATGTTCCCATCGAAGGTCGTAATTAGAAACGGCACCATCCGCTCTAAATAAGTGCCGTTTCTTACGATTACAGTTGTTTGCATTATGCAACCGCAGTAAATACAAATTAGATCCAACCGAAAGGAATTGTGATTTTGCAATTCGGAACTCGTTAAGCTTATGCTCGAAAATTGGATCTATATCGAAATACCGACAATCGAATTTCCGACTTTCGAAATCCCGACAGTATCAAAATCCTGACAACCATAATCTCGACAGTATCTTCTATTATTTGATATAGACTTATTCATAATAAACAATAAAAATAAGAAATATTGTCGGGATTAGGGTTGTCAGTATTTCGATCCGCACCGTCGAGAATTGTGTTCTGCTCCTTATTCCATTTAATTTTTGTTTTACTTTCGTTGTTGTCGATTGTATTCGGTAAACACTCTTTCGCATTTCCGGTTCCACTCTCTTACACGTATCCGATATATTTTCTCCGTTGCGTAACCATTCTCCACGGCGATGATGATAGTAATATCTGTATGGCTTTCAAGAGCTGCGGATCACGATTTGCCGGAGGCAGCTTTTTATGCGTGAACATTTCGTGCACAGCAGAATGTTGATTAATTAGTTCCACATACACACACACACATTCACTCACAATATATATAAACACACACAGAGACATAAATCAAACTGCATTGCAGCTTATTAACGCAATAACATGAATTGTAGGGATGGGAATATAAAATGTTCAATTAGCTCTTCAGCAGCGATAATAAATGATCTTTCATCTATCGAGGACAAAATCGGAATACTTTTCATATACCGGAATCAATTATCGCGAGGAATCGAGATGTTTTCACTATTGCCTGCGACGCATGCAAACATTATTTCCACCTCGTTTTACGTGACTTAAATTGGAACACTCATCTCTCGTAATTGGCGCCAGTTCCTTCGAATCCTTTTGAATATTCCGTTTCATTAACACTCTCTCATTGTTTTTCTGTCTTCTATTTATTTATTTTTCAATTATATCATTCAGTCTGCAATTTTCCGTACATTTCCGTTTCATTTTATATATTTGTTTTCTCTTTACTCAGATGCTTCTTGATATACGTATTTTAATTACAATTCCTAATTATCCTTAATTAACTGACGGCGTTGCCTAATTGTTCAAACGTATCCGCTTTTAATTGACGTCAAGGCTTGAATGTCGCGTATATTGTGATCGGGACAGAAAGTAAATGTGTTTTCACATCTCGATCATGGCTTTAATGAGACGCACTTATGTAACGTGAAATGTTACCATTGCATATTCACTGTAAGCATGCTAATTGTGTGTGTGTGTTTGTGTCTTTTTTTATTACTTCATTCTAAACATGTGTGATTTATATTATTGATTACAAATTACATTATATATGCTTTTATAAACCGTCTTCACAATTTCCTAAGATTGTTGGTTACCATCTGTTTCTTGAATAAAGAAAAGTTTTTTTTTATGAACAATGACTACAATTTATTGCATATATAAAATTGGAAATACCAAAGTCTTCATTTATTACATTAATAATAATAATAATTTACAAAATTCGTTTTATTTATTTAAATTGTGTGAATTAATTCATAATGTTGCTTCTATCAGTCCGGATTTACCATAATCCGATTTGGAAATTATAAACCAAATTATTTATTTCTTCGTATTTAATTCCTCCATTAGTCTGGTTCCAATCTGTATTTACAAAGTTTTTATCATCAACAATTTCGGCAATGAATGAAAATTATATAAAGAATATATACGAATTGAACGTATGTTTGCTCTAGTTCATGATTATCCGAATCTATCATATTAATCGAATCTAATTCTTTCGTTTTAATTTGTAATTATTTTCAAACATTGAACAAACTATTTGAATGAAATATTAACTATTCATTAATAACTATTACATAAACTTTATTAATATAAATAATAATTAAAATTTTACCCAAATTTGGATTATTAAAAAATGTAAATAAATAATCAAAATAAATTAAAAAAATAACATATATCTTCAATAAATAAATGAGTAAATCTATTATGAATTGATTTATGTGTTTTTTACTTTTAATTTTTGTTCTATAAAATTTATATTAATATAGTTTTGCATTCTAGTAAAAGTTAGAAGACTAAAATGTAGAAAATGATGAAGTTTTAAATATATATTTCATAAATTTATTTAATCATATTTATTGGCTACAATTATACGAAACGACTATCTACCAACATAATTCCGCCTACAAATAATAAATTTCCCTGAAATCCAACGCTGTTAAATACTTTCAATAAATTTCAATCAATATTTACTAATTATTAATTAATTCTAAAACAACGTGTTTTCTAAAAATAGTTTCCAATAAAATTGAAAAGATAATTGAATAAGTATCATTTTATAAATTATTTATAACTGTTTGAATAGATATTTTTATTATTAATAATAATGTAATTGAAAATCATTAAATTAGTATATTTCAAAATAGTTACGGTGCATTATACGTGTTATAAAATAATAGAGAGTCTAACAACCTTCATATTAAATAACCTTGCTATGTTACGAACAATTGTATTTGGCAATAATAAACATAATGAGTAATAAATAAAGCGTAATAAGTTTACTTTTTGTAATTTTATACAACTCAAAGTAATAAAATTAATTAAAATATTTCATGACACTGGATTCTATGAAATGAAAAATATGAAAATACATTTATTTTGATCAATTTAATATTTACAGAACTTAGATAGTTAAGTAATTTCATTTACTTATGAAATTTAATAATAATTAAAATTAAAATTAGAATATTAATTATTTTTTGTTTTAATTACATTTTCATGAAATTAGAACATAATTAAAGTAATTAAAGACATAATTAAACAAAAGATATTTAATGACAATTTTGCATTTGTAATAGTCGATTTTATTATACTTTAGATTGATTTTATGTAATTGATACTATACGAAATTGTTAAAAAAAAATATTTTTTTTAATATCTCGATGACTGTTTTATAATATTTTGAGTGATTTCGTATGGATATGTATTGTTATTGTTGAAGTAGATATATGGAATTGGAACTATTATAATATATAATAGATGAAAATGTATATTTTTGTTTGAAATCTAATTAATCTGGCAAATATTCATGCATCGAAATGAATAAATTAATTATTAAAATATTTATGAAAACGTATGCATGCAGTAGTTTGCGATTGGTAATGAATTCTAATTGCATGTTGTGATTAATCGCGACATGAATATTCATAAGTTATCCGGTAATAACAATTTCGGTTTTGCCAAAAAAAAAAAAGTATACGTCGTCCGTTTGGTAAATATACTGTATCAAATTAACGAAGAGGAAGCATAAAAAAGAGTGTGTGTATAAGTGGGATTGAGAGCGGGCAAAAGAAAGTGCGTTGGATGGTATAAAAGAGTGGATCGGAATTTTTTAGAACCAGAACGTTCTATACCTTCAACCATGAGGGTGTTTGTAAGTAATCAATATTTCTTGTAGTGAAATAATAATACTATAATTTGTTTGTTGTTTTTTCTTCATTTCTTTAAGATTGTAATAAGCGCCGTTTGCTTGTACTCGGCCCTAGCCGCGGAATCCGCTACCAAGGAAATCTCGCAGGAGGGCAAGAAGCAAGAGAAACGTGGTATCATCGATTTGGGAGACCACGCTCATGCTTTTGGAGGATTTGAAGCTGGATACGGAGGAGGATGGACCGGACACTTCGGTCAAGTCCATGATGATCACCACCATCATCATCATGATCACCACCACGAGCACGTCAACACTCAAGTAGTTACCAAGAAGATCCCAGTACCATACACCGTTGAGAAGCACGTACCTTACACCGTCGAACGTCATGTACCTTATCAAGTGAAAGTACCGGTACCACAACCCTACACCGTAGAGAAGAAAGTACCGTACCCAGTCAAGGAGTACATCAAGGTACCATACTTTGTGCCACAGCCGTACGAAGTGATCAAGAAAGTACCATATGAAGTGCACGTGCCAGTCCCAAGGCCGTACGAAGTAAAAGTGAACGTACCAAAACCATACACCGTCGAGAAGAGGGTACCATACGAAGTTAAAGTGTCAGTCCCACAACCCTACACCGTCGAAAGGAAAGTGCCGTACCCAGTTAAAGTTGAAATTCCAGTTCCACAACCCTACACCGTCGAAAAGAAGGTACCATATGAAGTCAAAGTACCAGTAGACAGGCCTTACACCGTCCATGTACCAAAACCATACCCAGTCACCGTCGAGAAGCACGTACCTTACACCGTCGAGAAGCACATCCCATACGAAGTCAAGGTCCCAGTAGACAAACCATACCCAGTTGAAGTGCCACGACCAGTACCATACCACGTGAAAGTGCCAGTACCACAACCCTACACCGTCTTGAAGAAGGTCCCATTGGAGGTCGAAAGGCCAGTGCCTTTCCACGTTAAAGTACCAGTAGACAAACCATACCCAGTCTACAAAGAAGTACCAGTTCCTATCCAGAAAGAGGTACCATACCCAGTCAAGGTACCAGTCCACGTACCAGTTCACTACCATCAACATCACGAAGAAGAGCATGTTGAACACGTTGATCACTACCCCAGCCACGGATGGCATTGAACTGCCTCACCATAATATTTAATTATTTGTTTTGTTTTTTATCGCACTTTTCTTTTTGTTTATCAAGTGCTATGTTTTTTTTGTTATTGAATGCTGTACAATCAGTTCAATGATTTTTAAATCCAAATAAACGTCTATTTTGCATATTAAAAAAATGTTGTTTTCTTAAAATCTGATTAACAAATCTTAAAATCAGATTTATATCGACTTTCACAAACTTTTTAATATCAAATCAAATAATTTTGAACGAAATTCAGTTTTTTTTATATTAAGATAAACATTTAAACCGGATTCATTGATGAATATACCATTAAAAAAATCATAAAAGCTGAATCAATCAAATATATAGTCTACTATATTCATTGATAAATATTTTAGAGATTAAGATTAACAGTATTAGATAACCAAATCTATTAAAAACAAACTGATACAAATGCATTCACAATCATATTTTATATGAAATTATATAGGAAATGAACTAAATAATAGATTGTAAAATGTTTACATCATTATCATCATATAATGATTGATTATGCAGAAATTTTTATATGTAACTCTTTGTACTATTTGAAAGTTTATTAGATGATGTAACATCAACCATACAAATTGTTATTCGAAGCAGCAACATCTGAATATTCATAAGTTATTGTCAAAATAATGGAAGCTATTGTTAATAGACGTGATATTGATGGATATCTCTACGAAATACTGTTTCATTATTTTATAGACTTAAAATTTCGTGAATCTTTAGAAAGTACAAATACTTGTGCAATAATCTTTTTGTTGAATAGAAAACATTCAATTAAATTAAGATTTATAGCTAATTTAATTAAAAAAAAAAAACTGGTTATAAATTTGTTATAATTTCATAATAAAAGTAGTTGCAATAAAAAAATAGTTGATTCGATTCTCCTTTTATTTAGTACACTTTCTATTTGGAGAAACTAGTACATACATTATTTTTGAAGATAGTTCGTGTGTAATAAAAATATATCAATTTATTATGAAGATTTACAATTTTTTGTATATACGTTCTTTATTTTCAAACGAACTTACATTTATTTATTACTCAGTTAATAAATAAGTTCATTTAAACCAAGATATTATCTGAATAATATGTCAACGTACGTTAATGAGGTCAATGAAGATTTATTATAGAAGAACACATTCGCGCAAACGTACTTTATTTTCAAGCGAACTTAAGTTTCTTCTTGATGATTCAAATTTTCCAATTTTTTGTACACGTTCGCACGAACGTACTTTATTTCAAGCGAGCATACGTTTTTTTTACTCCTTTGAAGTGGTAATTGTTTAATATTGGATATAAATAAACATAAATTCAAATTAAATATAAAATATAAAATGTAAAAAAAAACAATTACAAATAAATAAATACATTTGGCCAAAGAGATTTTTATTCCATGTGTAAATAAATATGACGAATGTTTATTTATACATTTCCTGAAAGTAAATACAAAACCAGATTTTATACGAAACGTTACTAAAAGCGTTTCATATTAAATTAATTAATTAATTTCTGTTTCATACTTCATATTTCTAAATGAAATAACAGAGAAAAAAAAAAGCGAAAATAATTAAAGACCACTGCAACTAAGCCGTTGCAAATGCAGTTTTTTTTAATTATGTACATTTAACAATCCTTTGGGGTGTGCTTTGAATTCACAATTTATATCCTATTAAAAAAACGGATACTCTCAAACGAATTTAAATTGGAAAACCGGAGGTGCACAAACCTAAAAAATAAATCAACAATTTGCACGTGAAATATTTCTTCTATAAATTGAATCGAGTCCTAAAGTGCACAATTAATTTCTAATTAATGGAACGTTCTTGCAATTCGTGGCCTTTCTTTATTTATTTTTTTTGTTGTTGTTGTTGTTGAATGAACGGTGACCAACATATGGCTTAGCATTCCGCACTGATCGGCCGGAACTAATTAAGTGAAAATGCGTTGCTTAATTTCAATTTCACTTTCGGTAATGCTGTTGTATCTTTCGGCGACTTACGTGCACGATAAAATGATCATTCATAAAAAAAACGGACGGAGCCGGTACGTATGAGTATGTGTTACCGAAATCGGTTTCTCTTTTGAGTGTTGTTATACATTTAAGTGAAAACCTGTTTCAACATACAATCAATTCCATAACACCAAAATTGTATGACACCTTCGAACATGTATCATTTACATGGCCCATATGTAAATTCCATTATTCCCGCGTTTTTTTTTTTAATATTGTTCTTTCTCTTCTTACGTATACGAAAATTCACATATTTTACTCGGTTTTATGGAAACATATAATTTAAGAAATTTCTTTTTTTTCACAATATCGATATGTGCAAAGCTTTCTAAGAAGCGGATGAACCGGAGCAACTTATTAATAAATATATACAAAAAATGTAGTTTAACCTAGTAATCTTAACCTAGAATTTCCTATTAACCAAGGTGACCTTAATTTTATAATTAGAGTAAGTTTTTGATTAATGCGCTAGTAATTTGAAATATTTTTCGACTATAATGCTTTAATGCAGGGGTCCCCAGCCCTAACGCCAACCCTTTTACATGTGCCCTCCGCTATGTGGAATTATTTGTTTTTGTATGTATTATATGTATTATTGATTATGTCCAATTATAAATTTACCTTGAAAAAGTTTTTCTAAATAAATGTTGCCCGCCGCCCAACTAGCATTCTACAATGTGCTCTTGATGCAAAAAGGTTGGGGACTCCTGCTTTAATCAATGAGACTTACCTTAATAAAGGGTGTCTCAAAATTAACGCAAGATTTGAATGTGCCGCCATTTGTGCAGTAAAATGTTGGCAACCCGAAAAAAAACAATTTGACACTTTACTGCACAAATGGCGGCAAATTCAAATCTTGCGTTAATTTTGGGTCACCCTTTATAAACAATGCTCGTTTAACGTACATAACTCGTACACAAATTTCAGTAAATTTAAATTTTCTTTAATTTAAATACAACTTTTTTGTATATATGTTTTTCATTGTTCGTACACGTAGTTTCGTACACAAGTTTCATACTAACGTACACTTTACCGTGGACCGCAACATCATACATATTTAACATTTATTTTTCCTAAAACCATTTTTTTATTGTTCCGATTAAAGTTGTACGTTTGTACTGATATGTGTACGGTAATTCAATTTGTATTTAAGAATTTATTAAAAAAAAAATATATTTGTCATCTATAATTGAATTAAATTTACTTTAATAATATAAATATGTTCGGTTAACGTACATAATGTATACACAAATTGTAATATGTTAAGCTAAATTTACGTCATTAGAACCACATAGAAATACTTGTTTTCATCCAAATACATTTTATTTGGTATATATTTTTTACTTAGTTCATATGAGCGTACACTTCATTGTTGAACCGTAATATGATATGATATAGATATATTTAAATTTATTATATCTATAGCGAGTTTTACAGCCATTTTTACTGTTTCAAATTGCACGTATGTGTGGATATTTGTACTTTAATTCAATAAAAGTGCTGCAACTAATCTTCTACATATTATCAATCATTGCATATTTATGCGGAAGTACGTAATATTTCTAGCCCACTGTATGTATATATTCATGTATATAATATATTATGATACTATCTGATAATAAATACATTATAAAGTAATATTAATGTAAAAGTGTGTACAAACATTTGTGATATCATTAATACTATTTACCTACATTTGCCTAGAATAATCATATGCATTATTCCGTAATAGTTGGTGATGACCTACAATTTAAATAAATTATATATGGAAAATGGTAGTAATAATATCCTTTTTCCGATGTATTTATAGGTCGACAATCATTCACAATCATTCCCTTTGTGCCTTGTCCAATTCCTATGTTAATTTTGTAGACATACTTGATGGAGACAGACAGACAGACTTTCATCCACAAACGCTCATTTGCGAAACAAATTCGTATCATTTGGTTTGTCGGGGTTGTTTTCTTATTTATCCGCGATTTATGCCACGCGACTTCTTGCAGCGACGGTATAACAAATTGGTGTATTCATAATGGAACAAAACGTGAATAATGCCGACGTCCCGTAATGAATGCTGATGAGCGGAAAATAAACACTTGCTTTTTATCTTCCGTCGTCTGCTTAATTATTCGTTGCCCGAAATGATTTATTTTCCATCCATCCTGATTAAGACAATGCATTTTTAAGTTTCAATTTAAATTTCAAATTAATTGCATATTATTGTATAAACACAAACATTGTTTGACTCTATTAATATAGTCATTTTTTCTGTTATATAATTTTCATTATAATAAAATAAAAATATTGTTGTCATTCCATTAATAACCCATCCAAGTACTAACTGCAGTTTGAGTTGATTAACTTTAGTAAGTCGTTTCATAACAAAATAACATTTTGAACAATAAATTTAGTAGATTTTCTTAGACTTTATACAATAATAAAAATTATATAAGAATATTATAAAGTCAGCATGACATAAATTTTATAATTTTGCGTTTATATACACATAGTGCGGGTATATAAATTCACCGCACTGTTTGAAATCGGCGTAAAAACATACTTCACTATATGCATGGAAAAAATCCAAACGATTTAATTACAAAAAATAATATTGTGTATTTTGTAGTATTGCTGTATATATGTTTCTATTTTAACCTATAAGATATCAAAAATGAACTAAAATTGACATATAATTATTTATTTATTTAGCAGATTATCATACACTTGATAGTAATGAATAACTATAAAAAAAAAAAACATATTTGAAAACAAATATTTATCATAACAGAAAAATAATTCTTGATATAATTCAAACTTATCTACTTGAGAAGTCTGTTTATTATAAGTAATTATGTACTTTTTTTCTAGCTTACTATGAGACTATGAATAAATGATTCGAGCAAGTTCTGGAAAACAACAGCATATTCACATACAAATTGATCTATTATTTTTATGTTATTTAATAAAAAAATATTTATGTGTGCGGGTTTCTATGCAGACACTATAAGCATTGTAACTGTCATAAAAAAGTTACTGTTCGGAAACGCCTTCATCGACGTTCTGGAAATAAAAACATATTACCGATCAGAAAAAAATAACAAATTACAGACATACAATTTATTGTTTAAAACATTTTAATCTCATAATTTTCCTTACAATACACATATTTAATGGAAAATTATTAAATTAGAACTAACCATTTTTAATATTTTGGATAGTATCAAAGTTATAGATAATGGAATTTTGTATAATGTATGAAAATATTATATAAATCTATGTATTCATTCTGATAGTAATAACTAAAATTTATTGTATTAAAAAATGGGTTTTGATTTAAGTTTCTTCTTTACTTTTTTTTACTCCTTTTGCCAAAAACCTTAGTTTAATGTGATTCTTTTTGTATAGTTAATCGGTTCCGACAATATCCCGTACTATTTGAAACTAATCGTAGAATTTAAAACCGTCAAAAAATAAATGTTCTTTATTTATACAAGCCATGTCAGTATGTTTCTCTTTGTTCGGACGAACATACTTGACCTTCGGACAATAACATCATATGGATATATATATTTTAAACTTAGTCATTATTTCCTTTAAAACGTATTCTACAGCCGTTTTTACTTTTCGACTATAATTATACGTTTGTAAGGATATTTGTACGTTAATTTAATTATGTGACTTGATTCGATAGAAGAAGAAAAAAATGATTATTGTTTTGTGTACAATTTTTTTAGTATTTATTTTGATCAATTAAAATTTAGTTTGTCTTGATACTATAGTGAATCCACACTGATCGAAGCCGTACTATACGAGGTATTTCTATATTTGATGATATTTACAATTTTTATATTTATATTAAAAAAGTAACCTCAATTAAGCCAAACAATTATAACATAAGACTTAAATAAAATTATTATAATGAAAATATTATTTTGACTTAACATAGATTGTTAAAAGTTAATTTATTACACACTTTACAAATGTATTACAAATTCAAAATATAGAATAACAAATTATTTCATGCTTTAAATAATTTTAATAGATATTCTATGAGTTCAGATCTATTGACCCTTCATAAATATGTTTTTTAGTAACAAAATAAAAAAATCTTTACAATCAATATATTTATTCAAAAATAAATTATCAATATGAAAGTGTATATGCTAATGTTAAAGAGTTCCATTAAATAACTAGTTAAAACACTGGTTTTGTTATTTTATACTTTAATTAGTTATTTTGTAAAACAACGCAATTATTCAAAATAAAGTAAGATATAAATTTGTAACTTGAAAAATAAAATAAATTTTAATTAGTAATTAATAAAAAAACGATCAAATTGTCAAATATGTTGTATTCATGTAGAACAAAGTTAGTGAGAAAATAGGATTAATAAAAATGAAGTATGGGGAAGAGTGTAGCAGGAAGTGTTCATAAAAAGTTATGTTTATAATATTTCCAGTCCTAAGAGGTTACACACAAAAATAAAGCGACTACCATTCCGCTTTATCCGGATACGTTATAAATAATATAAAACTAATCCTTCTTAGCGAGTGTAAACACATACACGAGACAATTTATTAAGGTACCACTAAAATTATATATTGACCGATCATAAGACTCGAGTGAGCAATTTAAGCTTTGGATAGTATGAATAATGTCAGCCATATTTCATGCATCCACCCCCTTCAGAACTTCCGCGCAGCGAAGGGAAAATCAAGGGAGTTGGGCGAAAATTGATATTTTCGAAACAAAATTTTGCGGCTCCGTTCCACGTAACCCGAGGACGTCCAAAACTTTTGCGACCTGAAATATTCGTATCATTTAAGTTTTAATTAGTGCGGATTCTTACATGCTCACACATATCGATTCCATTCCATATTACCATAGCAACATGACGAAGTTTCCACGGCTAGCAATTACGACTTTATCTAGTACTCATAACTTATCCTCTAGCAAATCTATTAGTTTCTGGCCTTCTCCAGGATATATGTATATACTTGCACATCGAAGCTATAACTTACGTGAATCGGATGCAGAAGCAATCGGTTAATACGAACGAACAGATCGATACTCCTCTCGATTTCATGAACAGAGTGAAATAATTCAACGCATTAATTTGCGAAAGTTTTCGTTTGCAGAAGAAGGTTTTCATATTTTATTCGGATACATGCACGTGCTCATTATGAAAGGTACAATTAGATATTCATTAAGGATACGTTAACTTCGTTTGGTGTAATTTGCACATTTGCAACCCATACATTTTAATTATTTTGCTCTTTGAAGTGTAGATGGACGACGGCAGAAGGCTTGTAATTCCGGATGTATATTTAAATATATTTGTTTTTTATTACTTCCAAACCGGCGCATAATTATTATCACATCATCCTAGATAATCAGGGAACGAAATTACATGCAACCATTATAATTATTTAACTGCAAAATATCAATAAATATTATAATATTTCCTCACATAGTCCGGGTAATTGGTTTTGCTAATATAATGGACTTTAAAACCGCACTAATCGAAGGCTTTCAAACTAAATGCGAATAAACTGCGCAAAACAAGATTTAAAGTGATAAAAACGATATTTTATGTATAAAATAATTACTGTACTAAATATTTACAATTTTGTTGAATTAAAATTTATTTTCTTCTGAAATTTTGAAACCGGACTAAACGAGGTATTTTTATATCCGGACTATACGAAGTATTACTATATTAATAGTGACGTAATAATCAATTATACTTTTATATATTAAAAACCAATATTAAGATCAATGATTACTAATATTTCCATGAAGTTTTATTTCTAGTAGTAGTGAAAATATAAAAATAATATAGAAAATAATATATTATGGATATATATATATACATTACTTTTTAAGCATCATTAAGAATATTATTATCTAATTTACATAAATAACTCGATCAGTCCGGATTTTAATTCAGTAAAATCAATTCTAAAAAATTAGTACACATTTATTTTGTATACATAAATGATAGGTTTTTCTTCTTCTAAACAGTCAAGTCTCTTTTTGTAGTGTTTATGTTAATGCAGTTTTAATGTCTTGGATTAGTCCGGTTTCAAACAGTGCGAAATATTTGTTTACTTGTACGATGCGAGACATTGCTGTACTAATTATTAAGAAAATTCTAATTTTATTACAACTAAATTTATTTAAGCACTTTAATTTGTATTTATTCAAACTTAAATTGAATTTATTTATAGTCAAAATGTAACATTGTTACAAAAAAATAAGTAATTTCACTTGCACATTGTTTTCATCTGTGCCAATATACTTATACTTGTTTTTATGCTATATTTTTAATGTAATTTTTATAAACATGTTCCAGATTTTACAAATAAGTTAGAAGTCCGTTATGATCCATGTATTTTCTTTTCCTCGTATTATAAGATAAAAAAAAACACTTTCTCTCGTTTTACGCCCACGTTCGCATCATTATTCCCTATCCTATACTTCTTTCTATATAATATTTGGCCAATAAAATCAAGTTCCTGTCACCTGCCACTCGCATTTTATATATTATTACGAAGAAAAAAAATACCGTTGGCATATAAATCTAAGAATGTGAAAATAATAAAAATAAATGATTGATAAATTATATAAAAAATATAAGTAAAACTTATACGTTTTATATTAATTAATATGTTGAATTTCATAATTTTAATATTAAGTTATTATGTTTATCAAAATGTCCATAATGCAATTATTCCTCTTAATATTTTTAAGTCATTCATATTTAATGAATACTAAATTATGATAGATTATAAAAGTTATAATTAAAAAATATTAATATATTATTTTAATGTCCAAATTATTTATGAAATACTAAAATTATAACAAATGTCAACGATAAAATATATAATTTCAAGGCAAAGGCAATCTATGAAATACCTAAATTATAACAAATATTAGCAAAACAAAAAGTATACAGATTTAATGTCTATAAAATATTGAAATCATAAAAAAAATATTAGCTATAAAGTATTTATTTTCAATCTAAATATAAAAATTATAACGAATATTAACACTAAAGTATAGAATTTCATAGATTGCATCAATGCCTATACTGAAATTATAACAAATCTTAGCAGCAAATGTATATAATTTCAATGCCTAGGCAATATATGAAATACCAAAATTATAAAAACTATTAGCAATAAAGTATGTAATTGCAATACAAAGGCAATCAATTAAATATGGAAATTGTATTGAATATTAGCGATAAAATGTATACTTTAGTGCTTATGCATTCATTGGTATTACTGTGTAGAATTGAAGGTTTTTGAGTTGGATATATTCATCCAATTCGGTATCGCATTACAAAATATGATACGCTGAACGCTGCTTATTATTGCGATATTTATCATTTCTAGTGTTATATCTGCGGGATGCTGTGCGGACCAGAGCAGATGTTTCGAATATCAAACATCTGTAAATATAATGCACGATCAGCACGTGATTCCATCCATATATCTCTTTTTTTATTTTTGTAATTTAGAACAGCCTATGAATGTTCAAATATCGTGAATTGTAGCATTGCAATTTAATTACAATTACTAAATTATACAGTAAATAGTTTTTAAAAAGTATATAATATTTATATCAGAATCAGCATGAAATCCCATAGGTTTGTTTCTTCTGATCATATTTTTTAGGCATTTCAAAAAAAATCAGAACAATATTCTATAAATTTTTAAATAATCTAGTTTCTTTTCCTTCGAAATTATTTGAAAGTTTAAAGAAATATTTTCTACAGTTAAAATTTACTATTTCTAAGAATATTATTATTCTCAGTGTAACAGAGATAATTCATTTCTCTCGCTATTTTTTAGAAATGTAATTTGTAAAACTATGAAATCCGACAAAAGCTAATTTCCAGCATGGAAATTATGTTAATGATGATAAACTGTCCGAGTTTTTGAAGCAGTGCCAAATACCTTCGGTCTAAAAAGCATTACTAATTATTTGTCGCCATTCTTTAGCCAGATGCACCTTTCATCATTCCGCGGAATGAATACGTCTCATCTCATAAAATTATAAAGTAATTTTGCTTAAATAACATTTAGAATAACTCCCAGTTTTAATTACTAAAGAAAACCTTACAATAATTACAAAAAAAATATTTTATTTTCTTACTATACAAAATTATTTTATTTTCTTACTATATAAAATATATTAACCCTAATTTTAGACTAAATTTTAAAAGTATGAAACATCTGTCTGGAAATATCTAATATTACAGAAATTACAATAATTAAATTTGAAAAAACTATCAACTACAGTTGAATTGTTAACTGGAACGTGTTGCAAATTTTTGGGACTCAAAGTTGCGCCAATTCCGAACGAATGTTGCGTAACTTTTGTCATGTTTCATTTCTGCATAATTCCTTCTTTTTTTTAAGGGTGCGAAGTTCAAAAAGTTGGTGACCTACATACATTATTATCAAGTTTGTTTTTCATATGAAACTTTTTGAAAATCTTCAAAATATCATCATCATATAAATTGAAGAAGAAAACAAGAACATTAATATATAAAAGAAATATATTTACAACTACTTTAATAAATTTAACATTTTTTTATTGTTATATTAATTAGAAACGTTACAACAATACCTCGGGCAATGGATCCATACTGTTTGAAACCGGACTAATCTAGGACTTTAAAAACGCATAAAAATAAACAGTAAAAAAGAGAAAAACCTATAATTTATGTCACACAAAAAAAATGTGTACTATTTTTTTAAAATTTATTTCAATTTTTCTCAATTAACAATTATAATCCGTACTGATCGAGTAATATTGTTTCAAAAAATATTTGTTGTGTTAAAGTTCCAATAAAAAACAATTTTTATTATTTAATTAATATTGACATATTATATCCTTGTCTATACATTATCTGTATAAAAAAATAAAGTAATATATAGTTCATAATTAAAAAGAACAAAAAATGTAATGGAAGATCGTGCTTCTATTAATATTTTTGTTATTTTTATATTAACTATTTTATACCAAATCCAGGAATCTCGGAGGGCTCAGCAGGGATGTGATGCTATAGATATTGTTTTTTTGCCAGGTCGCTATAAATTATAACGAAAATAATGTCCACGATCAATAAAGTTCCCTGGAAGTTTTATTTTTCATTTATGCAGTTATGTCTTATACGAAAAATATATATCAAATATATTGTTTTATTATAATTCGATTAATATAATCAAAATCTTTTGTATAGCCACATATTATATAATAAGTTATAAAGCTGTATGGACGTGTCAGGTGTACTAATTACTATTAATTATCATTTAGTCGAATGTCAAAGAACTATCAATAATTACAAAGCATGCAGCAATAAAGAAGTTTGTATCCATTAGTGTTACAATACCTAGGGCCCACGGTGTTTTTGGATGCCCATGACAATTTTTGGGGCGAAAAATAGGTTAATTAGAATTTTATCATTAACTACTTAACTAGTATACATGACAAACTTAATACGTCCCTGACAATGTATAGTTGGCAGTTGGTAAATATGTTCAATATTTACGTCTGTAGTCAAAATAATATCCTACATTCCAATTTTACAAAATTTTCTTATAAAACCGGTTTTTGGAAACGGGAATATAGAAACATATGTCAACAAATATTATTTGTTATCTATTTTGTTTGACTATTTCAAAATTTCACGATATATCAAACATTTTAAAAAAGTTCATAACAGTAAATTCACAGCCCATAAATCTTCAGTTTTCAGGTTTCCCCAATTTTACATAATTTCTATATAACATGTACAAGACAAAAAATATGCGTATGTATTATATTTTTTTATGCTTCTTATGAATATTTATATAATAAAATGCATTTCTTTTACCATTTCAATCATGATTATTCAATATTTAAAAAAAAATCCTTTTAATATTTTTTATTTTGATAGTAATATTTGTATGTCACCAACTTTTTAAAGCTTGCACATAAATCTATAAAGTAAAGAAGAAATGCAAAATGTATATAATAATAAAGTTTATAATAGGCTGGATGCCTTTGGCTAATAGCTTTTTATATATGTTTTTTACGTATATAAAAAGTATAACTTTGGACATAAAAAAAAGTTTAAAGTGTTCCTTTTTATTAGAGGTTTCTAGTATGGAAATACAGGTAACCCTCCTACAGCACGGTATAATACAACATTGTTTCGCTATAGCACAACAATATACAATGTGAAACCCCTCATATAACACGGTTTCTCTCTAAAACGATCATAAATATGTTTTTATATATCAATACAAATAATATTATGGATTCAGAGAGTGATGATGATATAATTTAACCAAAAATAGTTTGTTTGTAAATTAAAGTAGTATTGATGTGTCAATACCTCGAATAGTGCGGCTACGATCAGTGCGTATACACTATATACTACGGTTTGAAAATTTCAAAACAAAATAAATTTTAATTTAGCTAAATATAAAAAAATCTAAAATAAATAGTTCACAAATTTCATAAATTATCGCTTTTATTTTTCCTATTTACAATGCTCTCTTTTTGTACTATTTATTTTTATGCGGGTTTAAAGTGCTCGATTAGTTCGTATTCAATCAGTGCGCAGAACTTAATAACCGCACTATGCGAGGTATTTTATTTTTATTTTGTCCGATCATCAAAGATAAGCATTTTTGGGGGCGGTTAATAGTAGAATTATAAGTTTGCAGATCCTAACACTCCTTTCTGTCTCATTTTTCATAACACGGCATTTTCTACCGTGTTATAAAAGAACTACTTTATATGTTTGTTACTATTTAATGCAGGTATCTATTGTTTCTGAAATCTTAGTTGGTAAATGTACACAGAGTTACTGATTATCATGCTTTTATTGTTTGAAATATATCAAGTAAGCTTTAATCCAAGTGACTTCAGGTACACGCTCTGCCTGTCTCCCTCTCTATTTATTAATATATAAGAGGCCATTTGTATAAGACACATGTTGTTCTTAATATCCTGTAATTAGTCAGGGGTGTTAGTACCTGTATATGAATTTCTGTATACAAAAGACCCCCTCGGAGACGACCCTTGACGCTCTAATTTGATTTCGCTTGAGCATAATGGACGCGTTGTTTTTCGGGCCACCCCAGTTCCGCTCGTTAATATTGTTAAATTGTGTACGTGTGAGGCTGTGCCTGTAAGGCCCTATTCTTTCTCTGTTTTATTTTTCTTTCTTTTTTGTTTTTCATTATGTGTGCAAACAAGCGCGACAGAAAGAGAAAAAGAGAGTGTTTGAGGGAGAGAGACCCAGGTCGTGTTTTTAAAAAGACATCATTTTGAATTGTTGGTCGGTCTGGGAATTTTTTTCTCCATTACATGCACGCCCCGGTGCCCTAAAGTAATTACGTCGGCTAAAAGGTTTCCAGAATACATGCATGACTAGCTTTAAACCTCTCTCTAGGAAGTATTACTGCATGACTCTGAGGTTAATCTAATTTCGTTCACCTTTATTTTCTATTTCCTCTTTCTCCACGCAAATAAAATTAAAAGCGAGAGCCCACCGCATATAAATTGATAAGGGCTTCGTCCTTGCTCTTAGGAGGGAGAAAAACGGTACACAAAAGCCCTACAAGAAAACAAACGAAAATAGGAGGAAACAAAGTTTGCCGCTACTTCGAAATACCAACCAAGGCAAACATTTGTAGGCCCTTTTCAGTTTTAATATGCGATCGGATTCAGCTTGCGATTTCGCCCACCCCGAGGGCTTTAAAACCTCGTGTGTTTTTGTGTGCACGCAAAGGTTTTATATAATGCGCATACCGCTGCAAAATATTAGAACACATTGCCGAAATCCGTTTAACATATTGGTCAGATCAAAGCGAAGCTTTCATGCAAAACGGATGAATACGAACCAGATATATAAGTTTTGGATTCTCATAAAGCAGAACATAATTATCTTTTACAAAGGTATTCGCATTCACACGAAAGACTGCTTTCAATTGACATCAGCATCAAGGGTTTTTAGACTTTTTAACCGGTTTCATAAAATTGGAAAACCGGTATTTCTTTAGAAACCACTAATTAAATTTTACATATTATTTATATTCATTACATATATTCATATTTTGTTGACTATTCATTATGAATCAAGCAAATAAATTAATCAACAACAAAAAAAATATCTTAAAAACTAGATACTTTTATTGAACTGGAAATCAATACCGAAAATGTATTTGAAAATCATATTTCCTTAATAAAAATAGTTCTTCTTTATAATAAACATTCATTTCTAAAGGTTGTTCATAAACTGAATTTGTACAAAAAAAACAAAACAATTAGACATACAGTTAATTAACAGATATAATGATTTTTGAAAACATATGTCGAAAACCGAAATCATTAAGACTTTGAACCAGTTTGCCTGTTGGTAAACAGAAATTCCGTTTGAAAACTAATGCGTTTAGGTACATAATTTATGAATTTAGCAATAATTCATTTTGTTAATTATTTTGCAACTAATCAATATTGTTTTTTAATGTTAAAATATTAACAGTAAATAAAGCATACATAATATTAAAATTAACAAAAACCGGTTTATTGAAATAATTTTAACCGGTTTTTTTTTGTTTAAAACTTTACATTTCTTTCTGCGACGTATTTTTTAATCAAAGCTGTTCACCCATGCGAATACTAATTAACAAACTTTAACAAAATATCAAGAGGATGAAAAAGAAGATAGGTAAAAAAAAACATTCACGGTCCTGTGCGCTCGTGACAATGCCGTATACAGAATAACCTTGTTAAGAAGACTTATAATGAATTCACATGCAAAACTTTTAACAAATAATAACTTCTTTATTATATTTTTTCTTCTTCGAAATCTCAAGATGCTGTGCAGTAATCAGATGTTCCGTTTTTCGCCTCATCAATTACTGCTTTCAATTCGAATTTAATTGTGTCTCTATTTGCGAATCCACATGAACAAAATCATAATTGCGTTCCGACCATCCTGCATAATTGCTGTTGACAAATCCTTTAGGTTAAACTTTTAATGAAGGTTAATTCTTTCCGGTAGATAAAGTTACAGGAAAGTTAAATTACATTCTGCGCTTCGGTTCGAAAATTTCGCGAATTTACTGCTGCACCGGATGCTTGCCTCCGTGCTCCCCAAATAAAATTGATTCTTTTTCTGTCTTCACAGTTCATGTTCCAATACATATCTACGAATGGGATTACTGCGACGATTCACAAATCTATTGATCGTTTCCTGTACGTTCAATAGCTGTTCAATTCGTATCAACGATTATTATTTTTCTTAGAATTGAATGAAATGAAATTTTCATGAATTAAGTAATGATTCTTCCAAATTATAATAAATATTATATAATTTAAATAAAATTTAATATATGGGTATACTAAATATTTTCTAATTAATGGCATAAAATAAAACAATACGGAGGATGATGATGAATGCGGTTAAAAATCGCACTAATTGAAGACTTTAAAAGCGCATAAAAATTATTTGCCCGAAAAGAGTCTAAAGTGAAAAAACGTTCATTTGAGTATAGAAAAAAAATATTTTGTGTACTAATTTTCAAAAGAGATTTTAATGCATCCGCACTTAACGAACCCGCACTATGTGACGTATTGCTGTATTAATTAAACATAATAATTCGTAGTATTCTTATTTCGTAAAAAAACCGTGAATATTTTAATATTTTTTGTCTACTGAATCTTTTGGTATAATTTTTATTTTTTTCTTTCAAAATTTAAGAAACGTGCGTTCTGATTTATGTGATTTTCTAAATTTTCACATTTCTCGCACTCATCGGTATTCGTATTAAAATTACCCGCATATTTATAATATACAGAGAAGGATGAGTTCCATTGATATAATCGGAAAGTGAAATTACATAAACCAGTATTGTTTGTAACACTTTTTTTTTATACAAAACACAAATAAGTAATGTGTAAATGAAAATCATTCTATTTCCGTGTTATAAGTACAAAAACTAATCAATTTTTAGTAAATAAAATAATTTAATACAAAATTGTTTAAACAGAATTTGATTGATTGTTTTGATTAGTTTTGTAAGGTTCAACATTATTTTTGTTACTTCATAATTATGACATATTTAAATTCATCAACAAAAACAATACTGATAATAATTATGAACATTAATTGACAAAAATTAAATATAAATTAAAAATTGTATTCAATCTGTACATTTCCCAAAGTTACTAAAAGAGACATTTTCTTATCTTACTTATTGATTTATGAAATTATTAATCTGCAGTTTAAATTGTATAATATCATTCACAAGTTTTTAAAATAATATAACTTAAATTATTCTGTTTAGCCACTTCTTGCTAATTCAAGTTAGGTTAGGCATTGACAACCTTACTAAACCTTAGATTAAGGTTAGGTGAGATAGAGTTGGCATTACAAATAACATAATAATAAAGAAGAATTTCCAATATTTGCTACTCCTTTTATTTTATTTAAAATAACTTAACCTAAAATATCCTGACATTCTATAACCTTACATAACCTAATATAAACCAGTCTTACTTTAAGTATTTATGAAAAGTGAAAGAATTAATATTGATCTTTTTGCTTATTAATAGCTTAGGTTAATTTTTAGTCATTCAAATTCAATTGAAATATCGGTTTTATATTAACAATATTGAAAATGTTAATGTTTGTCAACAAAACTATTTCATCGAACATTATTATAGTGTTAACAAATAATCGCTTATGACGAATGTAATAAATAATAAACGTTTTTATGTATAAAATGTGTGTATAGGACATGTTTCGGTTTCTCTTTTTTTTTATTGTGGCCATAATTTTGCAACATTTTTATGTATCGTCAAAGGCAAGGGGCAATATTTAGTGCGGCCACCGCCCTTCATATTTATAGGATCCAGTAGTATTAAGCAGAAAAATAGAACGCTATATACCAAGTAATAAACTAAACAATAAAAATGCGATACAGACCGGAGTTTACGTTATAGCGCTTAATCCAATTCGTATTGGAATTTTACTTCGATTCTCTCTGCGTGGGTCCACATTCCTTTTTTTGTATTTATTTCTATATATATACATTTTGTGTGTCGTTCCAAACCGAATAGCCCTTGACAATTATTCTCCACCGATATAAATATATGTGACAATTATTGGTTGCATTCTTGTCCATATTTATTATTGGAATAAAACTGGCGCTTGTTTTTTTCCCAAAACTGACTCTGCTTCGAACGTAGTAATTAAAGGGATTTATATTAGTTGAGAGCTGCAAAACAGTATTTGCTGTGCACACTTAGATCAATAACACATACAGAGAAAACGGGGATGCAATTAATGAAACCGAGCTGGCTTATTGCCGCTTATCCTCCGGTTATTCATCTTGTCTTTACTGGTTATTGTTTTATTTTTAAAGAGCTATTATTGTCGCCTTCGGTTGTTGTTTTCGTCCTTCTTTTTTTTATATATATATATTTATGAAATTGTCTCCGATAAGAGAATGAACATATATAATCGAATGTCGATACTTTGAAAATACTGGAGTTGCTGTCCTAGTTGGAGGTCCGTGTTGTTGACTTCAGGACAAGTAGTACAGAAGATATGGTTCGCAAACGCAAGCAAACACGGTTCCAGCCGTAGCCGTGGCGGCGCCATTCTATCCAGGGGTTTCCTCCAGCAACACATATATTTTAACGTTTTCTTTTTTACGCCACGTCACCTGAACCTCTCTCTTCCCTTCCTCGTACTTAAGCACCGGACATTTACTTCCTACCTTATCCCAGAACCGTGACTGCAGAACCAACGTAATTGCTTACATTCTTCTCTAGAAATATTAGCATCCTGCTTTCCCGAGACTTCCTGTTCTATCCCTTCTTCCACTACTGCTACCGCCTCCTAAACCTATTCCACCAAATTGATCTACCCATCGCGGATTTCCATTTAGTTTATGCCTTCCGCGAAATTATATATTCCCATCAGGACAACAAGGAAAGAAGGAGCGAAAGAGGAGTAGACGTAGGAGACCATATAAATATATATGTATATATTGTTTATAAATATGTAAGCGAAGATATTCGATAAGAATATAGTCCAGTTGGAATCGCCTAAGGGACCCGTTGAATAATGCATGATATGCCTGCTACTCTCGATGTCTGTCCATCGATCACCGGCCAATTCCCTTTAGGAAGGAAGTATAGTGTTTACATATCATAAATATTGCATCCGTAGGACCTGGACTATTTTTGTTGATTCATTTTGCACTTGCCTTGCGATATTCGCCGTTCGAACAGACAGATCGATACATTCTAAACGGAATTACAGATAAGGGAGCGTTGGACCACCTAAAATTTATTTTAAATATTCTCTATTTATTGCAAGAACGACTAAGGGGATGAAATATTACTATTAACACCTTCAAAATTAAATTACTATGAAGAATGGACAAATATTGGAACGTATATTTACGTTAATGCAACTGATGTCCCAGGATGGACTGTTAGTTTACTTTAAGTATTTTTAAGTATAATTTAAAAACAGTACTTTTTTCAATATATCTTTTTTTTTATTTCTTCAAATAAAATACAATATTTTCGTAAAAAAAATAATTATTCTTGATTTGTTTCTCATTAGTCTAGCCTTCTTTCTAGGCTTTTCTTCCAATCGAAACTGGTCCAATTCAGGCAACTTTTACAAATAATTAAAATATTAACTAAACACTTTCAACACTTTTAGGCGTATAGTAAAATAATTATTTTGTAACTACTGGAGGACAACACCTATACAAATTGAATCTACTAGACTTTCTGTCAAAAAATGTTATTATTTACAATTTAGATCTAATTTGGTATAAATTCCTTGTCGAGTTAATTTAGTCTAAACTCGACAACTCCACTCTATTGCTCTATTGTAATAAGTTTTCATTTTGATTTTCTAATAAAATAATGCAACATATACTGTATATCTTTATCATTCATAATTATAATATGTTTACTTTCTTAATATGAAATTGATCAATTAATTAATTAACTTATACTCAAAGGACAAACCGAAAAAAGGTGTGAAGAAAAAAAATGTATCGTAAATATAATTAATTCACTTTATAAGTTATTAAGTGCTTGGGAAACATTTAAAGGCAGACACACGATAAATTCATTTATAAATCATTAGATTTACCGCGTCTACACTTAAATCCAATTTAGTGTCCGGCGGCGAAAAGTGCCCAGCAGACTGCTGAAACCGAATGTCTGCTTTATATTTAATGGACAAAGTAAGCCACATAACGGCAATAATAAAAAAACGATGCAGGAGAGTTTTATCAAATAATATAAAAATATGTATTTTTATACGTACGAGTAATTAACACATTAGCAGTTATGTTTGTGTTACAGAAAAAGTAAAATATTTAATAAACATTAATATATATAATTTATTTACATAATATTGTAATAGAAGTATATAGAATTAACTTATTTGTTAAGAAATTGCGGCTCCCAACTGACTATTTCACTAGTAAAAATAGCTATTATAATGCGGCTTCCAAGAAAAGGTTGCCGATCCATATACTACACTAAAATAATAAAAAAATATGTATAGCCAATGGGCGATATTTAAAAATTCAATAACTTATTAAAATTTATTGAAGAAATTTTAAATATTATATAAGCTGTATCTTTTGTATAAATCTATGAAAGGTCTTTAAATTAGTCGAATAAGACTAATACATATGCTGCCTAATAAATCTTAAAGAATATTTATTAAAGGTTGTGGGGATTGTGAAAGGGCATTGAATTCGTAACAATATCCTTGTAACGGTCAGAAGTGTGAACTTTCAAAAAGGTTATTATATCTAACATTTAGATCTGGTCATCTCTGGACTGGCAATAACATGAAATTTCCACGAAAATACCACCTCCCGGCATAAAATTAAATATTTTAGTTGCTAAGAATGTATTCGCTTTCAAGTGTGTAACATTTAATATTCATCCATGTATTAAGTTTTTAATAGTAATACAGCTGCGAGTATGTATTTTTTGTGCAGCACGATTAAATGCTGTAAAAGAGCCTCTTTCTTCTACAAATAAAGGTTCGTTTGTCCTGACGCCCTCAGGCTATGAATATTATAACCGCTCCGGGGTGAATGCGCCAGAGCTACATCAAAGATACAAAGTAAAGCGCTTGCAAATCGTCCCATTTTCTCTCAGATAAATCGCAAGACTTCTGCACTTATCAATATTTAACGAAGTTTCAATTTCCGAACATCAAATGCAGCGTTTTCAAACCCCGACTGTGGTTAGTTTTTTTTTTTGTAAATTATCCAAAGATTATACATGTATAGTTTAACTGTTTTGAACTCAAGTCGACGAAATTTACATGTCAGAGATAAAACTTGAAAGCGCTGGAAGTTGCACTCCAACTCCTGGATATTGCACATGGGGGTTTGGTTAAGTTTAACGAACAATGTTTTGTTTTCATGGCTTATTATTTCATAGTGGCCGCATAGTTGAAAATAGTTGTATGTAGCATAGCATGTACAACGCTTAATTCTGGTCGAGGAAGTTGTTCCAATTACGTATATTTATTCGCCTTTGAATGCCGCTGCACGCTGCAAGAAAGTTAACAGCAATAAAGCACCGACTGGAGGTTTGTTCCAGAAGATGTTACGTAACAATTCCGCGGGCCGCCACCTTTTGTTGCCTTCTTATTTATCGCCGTTCGGGTTGCGCGATGCTTCTTTCTTCATCCATCCAGCCAACTAAAAATTACTTTGAAAACACTTGCCATAGACATGCGAATAGTTTTATCAGGTCGTGCAATTAAAGTGATTTGTGGGCATCGTGGCCAGGTGCAATTGTCTTTAAGCGCCAAGACGAGAGAGGGAACTTTGTGCTTTACGCTAGTTAGTCAAGTAAAATCTCTTTGGGAAACTTCTTAATATTTCCTGGTTAATAAGCTGGAGAGCTATCCTGTTAAACGTTATACCCATACACACACACACATGAACCAACTTTGCCGATCGGATTTTACACGCTCGGACTCCAAGATTTTCCGACGCAGATAAATTAATAAAGATTTGTTTACCGTACACCATTTTCAGTTCGAAAACTTCCAAGCCCGCTAAATTGAAGCTCGCCCCGCGCTCCATGTAAATAGTTTTCCAACCACAACGATATTTACCAAGTCTAGACCGACGGACCTGAATGGACCCATTGTTAGGATAAATTATTGACTCACATAATCCATATTTCACAAACAGGTTCTCTGTACTTTGCATATTCTTAAATTGTTAACCACCGCAATCCTATTACACCTTGAATAATTCAAAAATATTTCATATTTTCTCAAATTTTGTTCAGAGATGACTAAAAACAATGTCTCATCAAAAATTTGTCTCATTTTGTGTTTTAGATTTTTGTCATTGTTCCGTTCATTGATATCATTGTGATGTTGATCTAAGTAATTGTAACGTTGGTAGACATCATTGTTTCATCAATATGACTTCATCATGATGATTATTGATAGATATAATCCTTTTTTTTTTGTTTTAAATTTTTTGACATTCCGTTCATTGATGTCATTGTGATGTTGATTGAAGTCATCATGTTGATAATCGATGTCTATGTCATTGTCACTTTTGATTAACACGTTAAGGATGGCGCTTTTCGGGTTGTCTGCCCCCAGAAATTTTTTCGTNGGGTCATGCCGTCGTCAATGTGTTAAAAAATGTTGAATAGAATGTTGAATAAAAAATAATATTCTATTAAAAAACGTTGATTGTAGTAATTGTGACATTGATAGACGTTATAATAAAAAAGAAATCTTCGCGTCGGAAATCCAGGCACTTTTTGTAATTTTTGTTCGAAAACGATGTTTATTGACGTAATGTGACGTTTATGGATGTCAAAATCATTGTGACATTGATGGACGTCATAATAAAAAAAATATTCGGAAATCGAGTTTCTTTTTGTAATTTTTGTTCGAAAACCGAGGTGTTTGAGAATAATTAATTTATAATCATCATGGTATAAAATTGATCAAATAATTGAGGAACCTTGAAATATCATAAATTACATTTATTATTGAGATGAATATGAAAAAAAGTAAAAATAAATATTGTATAATAGATAGGTTGAGATAAAAAGGTATGAGCAGAAATAAAAATGAATGAGAATTGCAATCTATAAATGAAAAACGAGGAGGCGATCTACATACGATGTTAAAATTGTGAGGATGGGTAAAAACCATTTCATGGCGGACATCCGATTTCAATATGCAAACGCATAGGCCGTGAAACCAGATTTGAAACGGGAAATGCTGACTGTTTTCCCAATCACGGTACGTTGTATAACTAGCTTTTGCGTATTCTGCATTGCTACCAGAGGGAGGCACGCATTACATGTATGCAGCAGACACACATAGAGTGTGAGAGAGAGAGAAATGAGCATTTTATCTCCGGAGGGAAGGGAATTAAAAATTGGTGCAATTAGCTGTGATTCCGTCGCAATCTGAATGCGCTTTGATAAATTTATTTTAATATTCAATCGGGGATGATGGGAAAGTTCCGTCCATCCACGTGAATAAAACATCCGGTTTATCAACACTTACAAAACTCAACACCCCTTCCGCAAATCCCGATTTACTCATGCAACTTACCTAATTATGTCTAACCCGAAATTCCCTTGGAGCTGGAATTAACTCTAACTACTGCTACGTATGACCGCATAATATAAATAATATAATAAAAGTTAGTCCTTCGCTCTTCCACAGCTTTAAATCAACTTTTCGTTTGCATTATGAGAGGATTTAACAGATGGTTCTACTAAATTACTTTTAACTTTTGTATGCACTTATGCTTATATAAAGATATTAATATTATATTAATAGTGCCGTTCTTTGGAGGCCTCAACTCGGGCATAAATATAAAATGGGTCACTCAATGCATGAAGGGGATCAACTTCAAAAAAAAAATGTGAGAGCGGAGTTTAACTAACACTGTTTGGTGCCCCAAATTACGCGGGGCCCCCGATTGTTCGGGCGTACTAACCGCAGTAAGTTGCGAATTAAGGATAGTTGGGGCCCCTAAGAAATACATATTTGGGTGCCCCCAAATGATTAATCTATTTTAAAACACTATTGAAAAATATCCTAAAGCATTGGACCCCTAGGTTCGTTGTCTTAAACACAGTTCATATTATGGTTACCATAGTAACCACTAATACGCTTTCACCAATTATAATTATTTATTTACATATATAAAATTATTGTATTTATAAGGTTTTATAATGTATATTTATTTATTTATAGCTAACTTTATTATTATTAATAAATAAAGAATAATTACTTTTCTTTCAATTACTCCTCAAGTATTTTCAAATTACTGCACTCTCTGTTAATGCTGCAAAAGCAATTACATACACAATGACTTTTATGATGCTTCTGCTCGTAAAGTTTTTATTCCACGTATTAATTAAGGTAGAACAACAAAAATCTTATATAACGACAGTTGTATACAAAAAAAATACCTAATTGTGACTGTTGTTCCATTTTAATGATCTTTTTGTTGTTAATTTTAAATTTTTATAATAATTTATGACAATATGACAAAAAGTTTGCATCAATTTGAGAAAAGTTTTGAAGGAAATAAAAAAAATGGGTTTTGTACAAAATTCAATTATTTTTATCTTATTTTATTTTTATAGCTTAATGTGTACACAAAATTATTTTTATCTATACAGTCAAATTTCTTTTCATGTGGTTTAAAAGTCCTCGATTAGTCCGATTTCAAAATATTGATGAAACCGCACTATGCGAGGTATTGCTGTTATATTTAATATTTAAACATTGACTAAGTTGACTACATTGCTATTATATAATATATACATTTCCTATCTACTTACGAGAAGTTCTCTCCCCTCTCTATATATTGCCATAAACTTACATTCAAAATAAGTATTATCTCTTACAGATGAACAACTCCTCGAGCCACGCTCTTTGTTAATGCGACTACTTTATATTCGATCTGCACGTGTCTTTGCAATAGTTTCTTATTAAGCTCATCCATCCATCCAATCATTTCAACTTCAAATACACAATAATTGAATTTCTCTTGGAATTCATTTCAACCCTATTCCCATACACAAAATTGACAAACATTTTCATTGTTTCCACCAGCTACCCTAATTCATTTATTTCCTCAAAAAAAATATATAGAAAACTTTTGTTCGTTTTCCATGTACAACAAAACAATCATTTTTTATCAAATCTCACATACAAAATATAGTAATAACTGTCATAACTGAACATACAATGTTTGTTTTAATTTTGATTTTTACAATTTACAATTTTTTCAATAATTTATTAATAATTATATATTTTTTAAATTTCAATTTTAGAAGTTAAATTTTTCTGAATTTAACATATCAGAGAGGCATTTGTTCTTTGGAACGTATAGCAGCATTCTTCATAAAAATAGGTTAAAGATAGCCTTAAGCAAGGGCGTAAACGTTCAGAAAGGTTTCAGTTGTAAATCTCTTCGTTATAACAGGATTGAACGGTATTAACGTACAGTGTTTCCGGTTCAATTTAACTCTGCAATGGAGCTATATTTTCTATATTAATATTAGTATTTATAATATTACTATTACAATATTAGTAGTTTTGGTTCATTATTTAAAAAAAAATGTATAAAAAGTAATTTTGTTATTGTTTAATTAATGTTTTGATTATTAACTTAACTTTGATGTATTTCTGCCAATACATTTTTTAATAATAATTAATGTTGAATTAATTTAATTTACTATTATTTTATGAGATAATTGAACTGGTTTTCAAGCGATTTTAATATTTTGTCATAGAAAATTTTGGATTATATTTTGTCCTGAAAATTAATCAACGTATGATGTGAAATTAAATAGTACTGCTGCTAATTAGTGTGATTTCTTAATTATATATATACTTAACAAATCATAACCATTGTTAACTAAATTGATTCATTATTTAATTTTGTTATTAATTAATACTGCAATATGTTTATTATACAAAATACAATATTTTACGTATATTTATTATGATAATGTATGTATGAGATTATTGAGTTTATAAAGCTTAAATTTACGCATTTACGAGACATAATGTAGTATGATGGTAGTAGGTTAGGTAATAAATTTAAGTATTTATAGAGGATAGAGAGTGGAACTGTATCGTGATTTAATTCGGTTCGTGTTGCAGGTGGAGTAGAATCGCATCTAGATGAAGGAGGGTTCGGAGGAAATGTCAGCACTTATCCTTATTTCGAATTCAACGTTCCTCGAAATGTTACCACAGCCGTGGGGCAGACAGCTTTTCTTCATTGCAGGGTCGAACAACTCGGAGACAAAGCAGTAAGTGTATTTTACGTTGCTTTGATCTAAAATCGCTCGGATTGCTCGACATCGCCAAATTATATTAACATCGGATGTACTCGTTAACTCACGAGCAACAAATTTTGCATTTACTTCTTTCATTAAATATAACAAAGCAATCTATCAACAGAAATAATGGAAATTTATTAATTATTACACAAAACTAAGAATTGTTACATTATTTTATTAATGTGATGAATGAATGTCACATCCTTGAATAACACGGTTTATTGGTTCCACGCTATTGAAAACTCCAAAAGCATATATTATAAAAATCGTGCAACTGACGAAACCGTGTTATATAAGGTTTATCTAAATTTATCACCGTGTTATTCAATATCCCAGGTAAAAATATTTTATATATTTTGATCTGGAATATTGGACATTCAATTCTATTTTTTTATATTAAATGATGTTATTAACTATACAATACATTGCTTATAGTAATGATATTATGTATTGAAAAGAAGTATACTTTAAAAATATAAGGTTTATCACAATTTTTGAGCGTTTTAATCGAAACTACGAATCCATGTATATATTGATATTCAGTTTAATAATTACATTTAAAAAGATGTTCTAAACTGTACCAACATTTTACACAACGGCTAAAACTAAAGCTTTCAATATTATGAATAAGTTATATAACAATACCTCGCATAGTGCGTCTTCGATCAGTCCGATTTCACTTGTACGATTAAGCAAAAGAAATATTCAATATCTCGATTAGTCCGATTTAGAACAGTACGTGATATTGACAGAATCGATCACCCAATATTTATACATGCAGTTATTTATATTAATTTTATATTGAATTAAATATTCCATTAGGAAATGTAAAATTACTTTATTTTATTATATTTAATAATTAAATTGTAAATATAATATTCATAAATTCATATAAATTTATATTTGATAAAATTTCTACTATAAATGTGATATAAATATAAATAAAATTTAATAAATCTATTTATTTTTGTCTTTTCAACTGTTAGTTAGAAAACAATTGTATTTAAGATATTACACAATATTTCAAAAACTAAATTGGTTGCAATTAGTCATTGACATACCCGAAAGATTGATGATCTGACAAAGTTACAGTAACTTTGGGCCTGTTCCAGATGTGGCTCAGCCCTTAACTAATTTTAATGTTATTATTCATATTCCCTTCAAACCCACAAAAAAAAATATTTATTTCTAAATGGATATTTTTTTATTTATGTATTTGTAACTATTTCAATAAATATTAACTTTTTAAATCAATAGATAAATACAAAAGTACAACCATAGTACGGCTTCGATAAGTCCGGATTGAAAAAATACAATACATTTAAAAATAAAAATACACATTTTTTATTTTTGTATGTATATATGATTTCTTTTTATATAGTCAAGTATATTTTTGTGCTGGAATTAGAGTCCTCGATTAGTCCGGTTTGGAACAGTCACAATATTCATATAAATTAATTGCGTCATCATTTTAAATTGAACATATAGAAATAATCATTAATTAACTCTATTCAATTGAAAAATAAATTATAACGGTTTTTAATTATATAATAAATAACAATTTATGATAACAAAAGTAGGAGTTTTTTTTATTTTACTTTATTCACACAGCGATTTTCCCCTTAAAGTTGGTGAAACGGTAACGATTTTCCTAGACTATTGAAGTTGGTATAAATATATCCTCTCCTGTGCTATCGTCGCACTGTTTTCGAAACAATTCTGATCTCGCTGGATAAAATCGCTGTGTCAGTTTCAAGATGATGCTGGTGGTTTTACTGCTTACACTAAATTGCTGAAAACACGAACTGTGTATTCGCGTTTCTATTCAGTTTGCATTATTATTTCTATATATATAAATTGGTACATAAATTAATAGGATGGTGAATTTTCAGTAAAGAATAGTATTTGTAACTGAAATAACCTGTTATGTATTCAAGTATGCACTTCTTAATGATTTAGTACAACTTACACTTAGAAAGATTCTCCGACTAATCAATGACTATTGTTATATACAAATTATGCAAAATTTTAAATTAATTCGAATTTTTCATTCAGAAAACCTTATTTAAATATAAAATGTTTGTTATTTCAATAAGTTATTAAATAAAACAAATTATTTATGGTACATAGGGAATAAATTGAACAATAAGAAATGTATTTATATTTAGAATTAAATTTAAAAGCAAATCAGCTTGAAGAATTAAATAAAATAATTAAAATATGTAAGTTAAGTTCAAAGTTGAGAAGAATGTTTATAACTATTAGAAATGATTCTATTAGAAAACTTATAACATTCTACAAAAACTTAATTTTCTGATAGACATTTTACAAAATTACGATCAAGAAAAGTGGATCCAAAGTTTCCATTTGCATCCAATCTGTATGGGGTTTGGAGAGCCCAGGGTTTTCGAACATGCATATAGATATTGGAATTTTTCGCCGGTAGTTCCAGTAGTGGTCCGATGAGCGTGCCCTAATTCCATTATAATCTAATGCAAAGTGAATTACGTGTCGTGTGAAATATATGCATGGGGACTGGGTCGGCGTTAATACAAGGGATAACTGCTGCATACCCTGGACTTTGTTATAGGGGTAGGTTAACAGCGAACGTTATTTTAGAAATACAGCCCTTGACACAAATTGCTAAATTAAATGCAAAAATAGTCTTGCGTAATTACCGAGCGGCACAAACCAACATCCAAGTCTTCCTTCACCCCCCTCTGTACTACTCTCTGTAGCCGGCGACATAACAATTTCATGTTAAATCTTAATTGTAATTACATGAAAAACATGCAGCTAATCTTGCAAGCGAAGGAATTTCACTACTCCCATTTCGGATCGATACTTACAATTTATTATTTTATTAAAGTTCCGAATACGCATATATTATTTGTCATGATTACATACATTTTCTAATACATGTTACGTAATATTTATGTATTCATCTTGAGAATTTATTGCATACACAAAATTACTTTCTGCTCTATTTTTTTTGGAATTATATAGTTGATCCATGTAGTTTTTATTTCTTTTTTTTATTGCTACAAGTTATAAAATTGCATGAATTCTAAGTGTATAATACTTAGGAAATTATCTAATTACACTTAATAAAAAAATAAGAAAGACCTATTGATAATAATCTTTTATAATAATTAATATATTTCAATTTTTTGTTTATGAATCTTTAAATTTTCAGAAAAATGATTATTATAAACAAATTATTAATTTGGTAATAAGCTTTAAGAAACCGAAATAACGTAATTCTTTTAACAGATAACATAATGTCAAAAAAAAATCTAGATTATAATTTAAATGTCAGATAAAAGCAACATTAAGTTGAGGTTTTCAATTTAGTGAATTCTACATAAATATGAGCTGAAATGTGTATACTCACATACATTCATGTTCTCATAGCTGTTTCTGTTAAACATACTTACTACAAGTGAGGCAATTCCGATCTCTGGGGATAAAACCGTCCTTGCGTCAGCTACAAAATGAAACTTGCGATTTTACTGTTTCCAAGCAATCGCAATAAATAAAACTAACAACCACCACTTGATACTAAAAACTTAAATAAAATCGCAAAACGAAAACCGTTACATTCAGTACATTTATCAGATCGACATAAGATTTTACGTGATGACATTCAATAGAATTTATAACTTTTAATGAATACTAAGTTTCTCTTGTTACATTTAATATGTTCTTTCTTTTTGTAAATCACCCAGTTTGAAACGATTTACTTATATAATAATAGGATTATTTGTAGTGATGTTCGGCCAATAAAGTATTATTATTATTAGGATTATTACACTTTGCAATATGATATTGTTATTGCTTTCAATAATCCTACTGAAATTGTAATTATTTAAGCTAAATAGCGAAGATTTATTCAATCTTTATAGTCAACCAATTTGTTGTATAATAGAAAAATATAAAGAGACAAACTTTTTCCAAATATATTTTCTTACCTGAAATTCCGCCACATTATGTTAAGTTTGGGTTGGTTTGATTTTTGACATATTATGTTAGGTGAATTTAGTTTATGTTACAAAATGAATGTTTATTAATTATGATAAATATTAGCGTTAAGGGAAAATAGTCCATCAATTGTCCAAATATCAATATTTTATTTTTAACAATATTTTAGTTAATTTGTAAATTAGATTGTATACCATACAACTAGATTTACACAAATTTTGGCGGATATATCCGCCACTCGTCCGCAATTATATTAATTTAAGTATGCTTGGGTTAGTTTGATTTTTGATATATTAAGTTAGGTAAATTTAGTTAATGTTACAAAATGAATGTTTATTAATTATGATAAATATTAGCGTCAAGAGAAAATAGTCCATCAATTGTCCAAATATTAATATTTCATTTTTAACAATATTTTAGTTAATTTATCAATTAGATTGTATACCATACAACTAGATTTACACAAATTTGGGCGGATATATCTGCCACTCGTCCGCAATTATATTATGTTAAGTATGCTTGGGTTAGTTTGATTTTTGATATATTAAGTTAGGTTCAAAAAGTCATAAAATAGTCCATCAATTGTCCAAATATCAATATTTTATTTCTTAACAATATTTTAGTTAATTTATCAACTATACTATAAAACTAGTTTTACACTATTTTTTTATTCAAAAATAAATCTAATAATAATTGTAATTATCAAAGGTAACATTTTCTGCTGTAAAAAAAATAATATGTACTTGATTCATATTTATAGCAAATATATCAAGCGTTGAAGCCTTTCAAAATTAAAAAAGTTATAAATACAGATGCAGACGTACAGACGAAAAAGAAGTCGGTGAGACGTAAAAACTCAAATAGTGTAAGTCTAATGTAAGTTTTTTATAGTACGAACACGGCAGTCCCGAATCCCATAAAATGTCACGTCGCCGAGTTTTTCCGTTATTCCGTGTTCAGGTGTCGTCCCTCCTAGTTTTAAAAGGAAAACAAGAACACCTGAAATTTGTATATACCTTCTGGCTGTATCCATTTAAACATTCCAATATACATGCAGCGTGCAATTTCATATTTACGAGCGCAGACCAAACCGAATGTTCGCATGCCTGCATAGGCTGTCTGTCCAGAATATCGGGCAATATCCACTACCCGAAGTACATACGACTCTCGCAACTTGCAACCATTAATCTTCATTATTAAAGTAGGTTCATCTGCCAAGCGCACAATAGGCTTCAGTTAATTGGGATATACGCAATCTTTAGTTTACCATAGAGATTTATCGATACATTCTGTTCAAGTTCCAAGCGTCTACTGTTTTCATATTATTAATTAATGTCCTCGTAAGTCTCGAGCAATTACAGATCATTGTGTGTGTCTGTGTGCGTATTCATTAAATCTGAAGGGTACATGCAGACACTGTCGATAACACTATACAACAATTTATAATGACAAAACATAACTTTCTTGCATTTACTCCCCATAATTACATTACAACTCAATATAAAATAAATAATTAGTATAAAACGTATTTGATGAAAGAATAAATAGAAAAACTAATGGCCCAAGGACCCGTGGAAAAAGTTTTACTACACCAACAATAAAGATGTTAGAACATATAATGATTTTAAAAAGCAATCAATAACAAGATGTACATATTTTAATCCATATACGTTTACATAAAAACCATAAAAAAAATGATAGATAATTAACTAATATAATTAATATGTTAGTCCTAGTACGTAATTTAAACGTTCTATTTCATTTTTCAAAAATGTGAAATGAAAATCATTTTGACAACTCTGGAAAAAAATTATTGGAAATTTAATAATTTAAAAAAAAAGCAGAAAACAATACTAATTTTCTTATTAGCTTATTGCTTATTGAAAATATTTGTTATTAATTTATAAATTGTGTTAAATTTAAGTTTTTTACATGTTATGAGTTAAATATTACTATATTATAAAAAGTAACTTATATTAATAATCAGAGCTTCGAGTTTCTTAACTTGAAACTCGGATGCGTGAATCCATAAGCTCCTTTCATTTATACGTTTCTGTTACGTTATTGAAACGTACTTTATACGGAATAAACATTAATTAAATTTCTTCGTGAACTCGTGAATTTATATACGTCGCCGATCCATTATTTAGTACTTATTCAAAAGGCCGGACTCTAAATAAGATTTGGGAAAAGGGACAAACTTATTAATTAAATTATTGATATTACTCTCCAAAATCATATATAGAAAAAGAATATGCTACAAAATTAATTTCTTATAGAAAATTTGATTCATAAACCAGAACATTTCCTTTTATTAATCAAATAATTAATTATTTACTGAATTTAATAGATATATCTATTTATTATCATTTTTGTATAGAATAAAATTACAGTATTAAAAAGGCCGGACTCTAAATAAGATTTGGGAAAAGGGACAAACTTATTAATTAAATTATTGAGATTACTCTCCAAAATCATATAGAGAAAAAGAATATGCTACAAAATTAATTTCTTATAGAAAATTTGATTCATAAACCAGAACATTTCCTTTTATTAATCAAATAATTAATTATTTACTGAATTTAATAGATATATCTATTTATTATCATTTTTGTATAGAATAAAATTACAGTATTAAAATCAAATTATCATAATTTCTTAGTTTTTAACAACAAAATTGACCCAAACAGTCGACACATTACATTTGTTTTTATATTTTCTTTGAAAGATTCCACAAGTATTAACTAAATTTATTATAGAAAAAATAATAACAAAGAAAAAGTAAATAAAAAATCGTGATCAAATAAACTGAATATTAAATAGTTCTTTTTTTGTTGTTTTGTTTACTTCTAATCTCAATACATCCTTTGGAATATTCCTCAAGTTTTAAGAATCAACTGAATTTATTATAAGAGAAATAGTAATAAAAAAAAAGTCGTGGTGAAAAAATTCCAAAAAAAAAATACGTAAATCAAATATTCCACAAGTTCTAAGTGTCCACTAAATTTCTTTTAGTATAAAAAAATAAAACAACTTATGCTACGACGTGCCCTTTAGTGATTCTGTTGGCAACATCCATTTGAATAAGAAAAGTACGCGTATATATATTATTCATAAACTAGATGTTAGGTATGCAATGCAAAATTTAGTTTATAGAGTCACCAATATAAAATACATTATACACAGCAATACTTCGCATAGTCTGGCTTCAATCAATCCGGATAGTTAATTAATGTATTCCAAAAATAATCAATTTTATTATAGTTTTATACATATACATTTCATTACTTAATTATATCAGATCATGGTAAGTAAAAAGATCATGTTTTCGTCTGAAACACACACAAAATCTAATTATTTAATGAGAAAATTACATACTAAACTAAACCAAATTTTAATTTGACACGAATTTAATAAAGAATGATTAAATATTCTTAATTTTTTAACATGCTTAGGGTAAAAACCTTAAAACCACATAAAATAAACGCAATTATATAATAATTAATTTAAAAGAAGTTGTACCAATTTAGAGCATAAAAGTATCTCGCATAGTACGGGTAATAGGTTTTAACAATATGCGGAATGTTTGAAATCGGACTAATAGAGGAAACAGAAAGAGACATGACAATATAGAAGAAATAGAATTATTTAAGTATAAAAAAAAATTGAATTAGAACTTATTAAACTTTAATTTAATTTGCAATTTTCAAACCGTACTATAGTGAATCCGCACTGATCGAAACCGCAGGTATTGCTGTATTTGATTACATACGTTGTGAACTAATAAAATGTAATATATTTGAAATTAAAATTTGATATGAAACGTATTTTGTTATTAAATTTGCAATTTCCGTATCAATCTAAATACACATCCAAATTAGCTTAGTATTTAATAGTTAATATTTACTTTATAATAATTTGACGAATTCGAACAATAGGCGTATATCTAATCAAATAATGGAATTATAATAACAGGAAATGTTGATTGTATAATTATTCGAATGCAACAACATGCAACAACATGCAATAATGCAATTCTGCCATTCTACGCATATCCTCATATGCGATTTGATGTAAACATTTACATGCAGCATTTATTTGTTTGAATAGTTTTTTTTTTTGTAAAACGTTTGTACTTTTTTACTAAAGAACGTAATTCATGAAAAAAAAGCTTTTATATCGAAAAATACATTGAAGAGAATATTATTCAATCCAAATTGTAGCAGAAAAAAAATAGAAAATACTAAATTTCAATGTATTTAAACTTGAAAATACTTTAGAATTATTATGTACAAAATATTGAAATAATTAATCAAAATTAATAGTATAAAATTAAAAATACGAACGTATAGAAGGAAATATAACGAAAATATTTGGGTCTACTTGTATAAGCAATTATATGTAAATAATAATATACAACATTTAATAGATTTTTTAAATAAAAATAATGATTATTACAAAAATTTAAAACAGCTTTGTCAAAATAATTACAAAATCTTTGCTTCTGAAAATATTTTTTTTTTCAATTATACAATTATGTTTTTTTAAATATTTTTGAATTTATCATCTTTTAATTTACATATCTCACAAGAACATAATAAATTTCAAGAAATATAGAACTTTGAAACATTTATTAATAGGTAAAGCCAGTAATCCTGTATATCTTTCGGATGATCTATATCTGTTGACTAAACGAGGTCTCCCTTGATACTAACTAACTAGAAATTTCCTAAGATTAGTAGGCCTAATCTGGTAAACGTAATTAGTAGGCAGCCTTCAGAGCTAAACTATTAAATTAATGTTTTCCAATTTATTGACGTTCATATTATAAATTAATTTCTTAAAAGTCTTATAAATTTGATCTTAACCCTTTTCAACATTTTTAAATATTTAAAAGTAAGAAGAGATTAAAGAACACTCAGTAAATTGAACAGTCGATGACCTTGTAATAAATTCCTTTAATAACAGTTTTCTGTTAAATTTAACATATTTTATAACTGTTTTTTAACGTTCTTTATTTAAAGAATAGCTCAAATGAACATTCATTAAATTAAACGGTTACACTTAGTTACAATGTTTCAATCAATCCAGGTTTCAATCAAATCTTAAGTTGATCCATTAGCTTAAAAGGTTTCAGTCATTGGGTTATTAAGCATGTCAATCAAGTCTACTTAGGTATCTTTGATGTTTTTTTTCTACTGATTCCAATCATTTGAAGTTCTACCTTCATTAATTTTCAACTTAATTATTTAACTTATTTTAATTGAAAAAGTTTACATCTTAACGCTATATTATATAAAAAAAAATCTAAAAATATCAAATATGAACATTATTTTGATGTTGAGGATAAACAGTTTTGCAGTTTTAGGACTCCTTTCATTTCCTTTATTCTAATTCAATATTTTCAAACCATTTAAACTCTAATTAAACCAAGGTTTTCTTAGAAGATAGGCAAAACCGTTTCTCGATTAAACCAATTTTTTCTTGGAAAATCGACAAATCTTGATCTTCATGTACAAAATGAGTACAAATTAAATAAAAGTTTGTTATTGTGTCAATTATCTTAATCCATTATAATTTGACAATGAAAACATGGCAATATGAAATTCTCGTTGTTGAAATTTTCTCTAGAAAATCTAAATTGATAATTTGTTATTAACTTAGTACTATCTACAATTATTTTTAGCCAAATTCTAATTTTTAAAATACCAATAAAAGTATTGTTTTTAACTTTTTGATTTTTAATTAACAAATTAGTAATTATTAAATTGATACTAGTTTTGTTTCTTTAGAAATAAGTGTTTAGTTAATTGCAATAATAAGGAAAAAAATCAAATTGTGACAAAAGAAAATTGAGAATTTCTCTATCCTCTATGTCCTTCATAATACTTTAATCGCATTTCGCATTTCGCATAACAATAATAAGAAATAAAAAGTACTAACATTGTACATGAATATAACTTTATGAATACTTTAGAATATAGTTAAGAAAGTGTAAATTTATATGAAGTATTAAGTCTTCTTAATTTTAATTACTTATAATATTAAACACGCTTTCAAAGTAATTTAATATGTATTACAAAAATAAAGTGTACAACGTAGATGCGCCTAAACGTAAGTTAGGAGAGAGAGAGAGAGACTGATACGAGCAACAAAGTTGGTAACTTTATCATAGGTGTGCTCCACGTTGACGAGTGTAATTAATTTGTTATGGGAATTTCGTGTTTGGCATGTATTATGGATGCGACTAATTATTTATCTTCATTACGCCGAGAAATTGACAATCCCAGCAGCCAAGAAATACACCAAACACTGCATTTCGCTCCGCAGTTTAATTAACCTCCAGCCGTGCCACGTCACATGCATCAATATTTATGACAATCATGGTATCTTATATAACTTTTTTCTTGCCATCATTATTCACAGTTTTCAACTTATATTCTTCAATGTCACTGTTAAATTTAGATCTTTATTTCCCAAAAATCGACCCCATTTTTTGCGCAATTATTCGTTTGTGAATGAAACGCGTAGCGAAAGGCGCTTACAGAATATTTATACTTTTTTTTTTAGAAGAAACGCGTAAATTATTCCCGAAGAAATTATGTCTGAGGATATTTGCAAATACTTTATTATCATCCTATCAATATTCTGAAAAGGTCCTGTTCGTAATGAAGTTGCCTGCGCTGCGTGTTTTCCATCCTTATATACATTTTTTTTATATATTTTACGTAATTATAAGAAAATTGAGTTCTTGAAAATAGAAATATAACGAGAAAATCAATGTGCTTTCTAGATTCGATGCGTTTTACATGTTTCATAACAGCCGTGCCATTAAAAATATGTCGGTATTTGTCTAAGAAAATGCTTATAGCAATATCCGCTCTTACGGCAGTTGCGAGTTTTCAACTGCGCAGGGAACTTACGGTTTAAAGCAATACATCCAGCAGTAAAGTGGAGAGAAAAACTTATCCTGCCGTTCCTGAAGCCGACAACCACTCAAATTAAACTCTGGTTCCGTTCAAATTTATCATGTATTTAAGTGCTCACTCAAAAGAAGTATTATTATTATATAAGAAAAAAGTAGAACAAAAAATAGTAAAGCAAAAAAAAAACAAAATCATACGCACTCTGACAAAACGTAAGATAATATTCGTGGAGGATGTTAAAAAGGAATAAATTATCGGGAGGAGCAATAAAAGCACTTCCATGTTTAAGGGCGGTTGTAAAAATACGAAACAAAAGCTAATTTCCGAATATACAGGGGGGAGAGGTGGAAAAAAAAAGAATGGAAAAAAGCAATATCTTGGTAATGGCAGAGCAAGACTCAAAGGGGCCGCGGTTTGCTATTACTTCCACCCGTTTTGAATTGAACCTTTTATACGCAAGGCAAGTGTAAAATCAATCCCACCGGCTTCATCTGCACGAAGAACGCCAACAAAAAAAAAAACGAACTAACTTTGTTCTCTCTCTCTCATCCCCCTTAGTCATTCAGCATTTTATTAAATAAACTCTCATATTTTAGGATAAATCGACTTGACATTTCTGGCGCTTGCAAAGAGGGAAAGTGTATAAATTCCTTACAAATTTTATTGGACTACCTGGAAAAAAAAATTGAGAATTGGTTAACAGCACGCTTTTTATCTTCATTTTGTTTTTGTTTTATTCAATACAGTCGCTTCTTGACTTACTCCATCTTTCTATTTTGCAAATTTGATGATGTAAGTTGAAATCTTCTTAAGTAGAATTTCAAATGAATTAGGTTCAGCATATGGACCTTCAGCCAAGGCGATTCACAATGATAATGTTAAGAATAGCAGCAGATTCACAGTCAAAAAAAATAGTGGAATCGCAGAGCATCAATATACTACTCAAGTTAACATTCAAGACGACAGCCAACCAGCAAAGTACAGAAGATTATAATGTCTACCACCATTTAGATTTAATTAATATACGTAGGTATAAGATTGTAAATTAATTATGCTGACATAATAAAAAAAAAACAATTTTGTACATAATTACGTAAGTAATAATTTAATTTTCTGATTTTTGTCTCTTTTTAGTTTATTATTTAATATATTTCCTATATTTTTAGTATGCTATACATATCATTGAAATGTTTTTTAGGAATTATAAATGTTTCATAATATTTCTAATTCCTGGTTTTATTATAAATTAGTGAAAATATATCGTAGAAAGAAAAATTATTTTTTTTAAACTTACTTCAGTTTTCTTACTCGGCAAACATTGATTTTTTTTTCATTCCACAATTCACACTCAAAACCGTATCATTGGATTTTCATTTACGAAAAGTAGAATTAATCGTACGTTTCGATTGAAAAGTTGCTACCATAATGGACATTTATTTCCATTACAAATTTCTCGATGTTTTAAAGCTTTACCCATTTATTTTTTCATAGCCATAATCTGTATTTAAATGATACTTCAATATTCTTTACAAGCTCTTTATTCGAGAGACATTCAAGCAGATTATTTACATTAATTGGAATTCAAATATGCTCTGCAAGTACAGGTAAACGTCGTTCTACGCCGGGGTTCCGTTCCTACAAAAGCCGTCGCAAATCGAAACGGCGTAAAATGAATCCATATTTACAGTGAGGTAACTATAGTTTAGTTCTATATAAGTGTAAAATCAGCATTAATAAGCATTATTTCACAGCGGCGTTATTGTGAATCGGCGTAAATCGAACCGGCGCAAAACGACGTTTACCTGTATTTTATAACAACTCTGAAGATTATTTCATATCATAGACCAATTTTATAATAAATAAAGTTTATTTTTCATATAAAATCTTGCTGTATAGGTTTACCGACTATCAAAGAAGTAGCTTGCATTTTTCATATAAATATAATATTTACTTTTTCAAATATTTAACTGCTACTTAAATATCTGTAAAAGTTGTATATTCAACGAGTAATAATTAATCAAATTGGATTAAAATTTTAAATTCTCAAGATCATATTACAAATAAATACAACAAATTTGAAAGTTCTGTTTTGTAATTAATATATCAAGTATATTATAATGCACACAAATACTAGATTTTACATGCTAGAATATTATGTCTCCCACAGTTTGCTTTTGTTTTTACACAAATCTGGTTTGTTGTTAAACCGCCTTGAGTCTACCTTCAAGTATACTATTTCTGCAGTATAGAGTTTAGCGAAGCGCTCTGTTATGTAATAGGATATAACATCAAACATAAACACTGAATGTGCTTAATATTCACTATAACTAAACAAAATCTTACAAATAAATACTTTGTAAAATATAAATATTAATGTTTATATTATTATAGTTTTGTTTTTTCTAAGAAGTCGACCAATTTGTCTTCAAAATTAGCAAAATTGATTCTTTTAATTAGAAAAATATTTTAAACCGTTTTCTTAATTCTTCCTAATTACTGTACAAAATTTAAGTGCATTAAATCAAACATATTTGTACAGTAAAATGAAAAAAAGCATAAAAATATGATTTAATTTAATTAGTAATTATATTTAAAAGCATTTCTATAAATTTAATGAGCGCTTAATAAAAAATCAAAAACCTTATATTAAATGTACCGTATTTTTTTTGGTATATTGTATCACCTTTGGACCATAAGACGAAATTCAATTTCTAGTTAATTTTTTTACGTAAATACATACTATTTTGGACCATAAGACGCAGCTTGCACCAAATAAACAATAAAAACTCATTTTCTAGTATTAATAAAACATATTTCAATTACATTCAATAGCGTATGAAAAAAATAATAAATATACATTGTTCTATATTTATGAACTAAAAATTCTGACAAAAAATAAGACTTATCAATATAATATGTTTAAACAATAAACTATATTAAAAATAGAAAGACAATATCAATAATCAATATAAAAAAAAAAATATTAAACAGGTTCTGGTTATATCATGAAATATGTGTTATATAAATATAAATTTTCTGAAGAATTTAATATATATATTATATTACAAGCTGTCACCTCTTGTCAAAGCGAGGAACTATTGAAATATAGTTAAGAACCGCTATTATAAGATATCATAATTTCAGATATCAGTTATTACAATCTGTTTGCTGTTTAAGGAAATATTTTCATTGAAAAATAGAAGTGAAAAATAAAAGTCATTTTTATAATTTACATTTATGATATAAAATTAAATTAAAAAAAACAAATGACATTACAGCAGAAATGAATTAACCTAATAATTAATAATAAAAAAGTTGATTTATTGTTCAATTATTATATATACAACAATACGTCGAATAGTGCGGTATTGTTTGAAAGCAGGCTAATCAACGACTTTAAAACTGCTTAACAATAAATAGTACAAAACAAAACATGAAACAATTATTGTTTGTACACAATTTGTAAAATTTATTTCTATTTTGCTCAGTGAATACGCACTGATCGAAACGGCAATTAGTTATTTTGTATAATAACTATATAAATTAACAACCGAGAACCAGTATTTCATGAAATATCTAGAATATCAATATTATTAATTGCAATATTAACAAACTTGATAAGTAAAAGTGAATATATTTTATATGCAACAATACCTCGCATAGAGCGGTATTGTTTGAAAGCGGACTAATCAACGACTTTAAAACTGCTTATCAATAAACAGTACAAAACGACACTTAACTTACAAAAAAATCTATCATTTATCTGTAAAACAAATATGTTTTGTACACAATATTTAGAATTTTTTGCTTAGTAAATGTGCACTGATCGAAGCTGCAGTATGCGAGGTACAGTGGTGCCTTATTAATTAACCACCGTTTATAAAATATCTATAATTTCAATAATATTAATTTCAATGCTAACAAACTTGATAAGTAAAAGTTAATATAATAAATTCAATGGGGCTTTCTAGTGTCCGGATGGTATAAATGTAGTTTATACTTTGAAATATTAAGTTCGTAGCTTCAACTTTGTGTAGGAGAGTTGTGTAATAATGATTTGACAATTTAAGTACCAATGGAAGTGAGCAAGGGCCGATTTAACTCTTGCAAATATTTCAATCAACAGACGTGAAGTTGAGAAATTAAGACGGTAGCTGTAGGGAAAGTCTAAAGTTTATTAAAGTGTCGAGAATAACTTAGTCGTCCTGTACCTACCTCCCTGCGCCCGTGGGATAAAGTAATAAGGAGGATAATAAAAGAAGTTCGCAACTCATTTTATGGATTTTCATTAAACCGTCACCTCGCACTTGGTTTGCGCCCGTTGAAGGTTCTTTTATTTATTTCATTACCGTTTTGTTACTTGACGTTCTGTCCTCTCCTCTCCTCTTTCCATTTAACTTACATAATCTACATGTAACTCGAACTGTTTCCTTTTATATTCTCATGCATCTTTAATTCATCTTCCATTAACCATACCTTTCCACGCTATAAATTATTTAGTTTTTGCGTTTTCTTTTTAAAACAATTTGCTTGTAGCGTTTTAATTATCTTCTTTTTTGTTTATAAACCAATTCCGTTTTCCTATTATACTGGTCGAAGCATATAAATGTCGCAAACGGAGAAAATACTTTTTCCAATATACATTGTAATATGCGCACGGAAATAATGGATAGAACAAGCAAAACGAAGCATTGCTCCAGATTTTCCAGTGAAGCAAACCCTTCGGCGATTTTTGCTAACATTGTTTATTTACAATTTATATTCACCGTTCGCCAGCTGAACTCTCGTCTGGCTGGATAAATCTGCAATATCTGCAATATCTGCACGTCCCATTAACTTTTCGTTAACAATGTAGTATTGCGTCCAATCATTATTGTTATAATTGTTCTTGTTAATATAGTGTATTAACGAACTAGAGACATCCAAGGCGAATAAGTATTTACAATTAGTCTCAGTAAAACTTTAATATAACGAGGATAGTCTCATAAAAACCTAAGACGAGCATAGTCTTAGTCAATCTTTTAAAGTATCTACATTGTCTTGGAAAGGACCCCAAGAGTACCAATTATTATAATAAACTTGTTTACCCGACTATTAATTCCACAACGAGACTCTACAACAAAACATATAATTCTCTACAACTGAGACTCCCAGAACACTCCACGAACTAATATCCATGATACGTTACGACACGAACTACTTAATTCCTACAACTGAGACTCTACAACAACAACACCAGATAATATTCCGCTGTGTCCAGAATTCCATTCCTGGGACACGACAGTAGTTTCGGGTAATCCTGCATTCGAAAATACTCAAACCAAAAATTGATTTCGTTTCGGCTCATTTATTATTTAAATCGACGTATTTTCGAACTCATATTTCATTTATTTAATATATGTTTGCCAATTAAAGTTAAAATATCGACGCTTTGTTTTTAAATTCGCTTCAAATGAAGAACAGCTGGTCAATCTCGTTATTTATGATACTATGCGTTTAACATATAATATTAATAATTTTGATCATGTTCAAACTTAAATTATATGATTTTCTTGTTTACTAATTAAGAGATATAATTAATACTAATAGAGATAACATTTTTTTATTGCCATAACAAAATACAAATAGTTTCAACATTTTAATATTTTTTTATTTTTTTTTGTCCTAATTTTGAATGTTTTTTTAACAATCGTTTTAAATCGTTAAAAAAATAATTTATATTCCCCTTTGACCCAAATTGTGGCCAATAAATAAATAATTAAGATTAAATTACATTGTTGTGTCATTCCACTGTGTCCAGAATTCCATCCCTGGGACACGACAACATGTACATTTAAATGAATCAATTTATCTAACATTTTTTATGTTAATTGTAAGAATAAAGTTAATAACAATATTTACTGAAAAAGTTGTACGCAAATAAAAGGAAAAAAATGTGTTTGTATAATCATAATACTGACTTGTTTAATAAATAATATGAGTTAAACGAAATTGCTTCGTTAAACAAACTTTCGTTATTAGAGGTAAAAATATAATAAGTTCCTTCATAAAGAAAATGAAAAGCTTTTATTTTGAACAAACAAACGTTTTCTTAAATAAACAGTCAACCTACATACAAAGAGAATTCACATTTTTAAATATAAGTCTAAAGTCTAATATTTAGAAAGAAGCTAAATCTATGTTAACATTTATTTATATTTTTTGTATAAGATCTTCTTTAATTTCGTCTCAATTTCATTCACTTCATCTCCTTGCGGTCTTCGTTATCAGAAGTAACGTTAACAGAGGTTACCTGTAAATATAACAGCTTAAGTCTTTGTAATTATAATAAGTACATTTATTTTTAATTATGTTTTAATGTTATAAAACTGTTGACATTATTGGTTTGTTATTGTCCAAGGAAATTTGATATTTAATACATTCATATATGAATGTATTTTATTATGCTATATGCAATATAAAATTTATTGAGATGTTATCGATAAATATATGAATGGAAACGATATTCCTTTTACGTTTTGAAAGATTTAATATCTGATGCATAGAAAAAACTTGTAATACCGAATATTTATTCGAAGTCACCTTTTAGTTGCAAAGAACTTAGTTTGTATTAGTAATAACAACATTTGTTGAATTATTACCAAAAGAAAATAAATACATATATATATTTTAAATCATTTAAAACCATTTTTATTACTTTAATTAACAAATATTAAGTTTAAGTCAGAATAATCTCTACATTTTTTGAGAAGTTTAAATCATAAAATGTCTATTATATATAGTCCAGCCAATCGTTTACGGGATTATTTGTAAACGGACTAATAGAGGAACTAAAGATTATAAGGCCTAACTTCAACATAAATTGCACTAAAAGAGACTATATAACTAACTGATCAATTATGTATAAACAAAATATTTACTTTTTTTAATTTATATTTATTTTGCTCAATAAAAACTTAGTTTCTTTAGTAATTTTCAAATCAGACTATAGTGATTAATCAAAAACCGCACTATTCGAGGCATTAAAAACAAAAGTAATCTAAATACTGGGAAAACACTCATTTAAGCAGTCTCTATATTCCATAAATTGTTGAATGAAACTCAACTAATATTTAAGAATGCACGGAAAGACCTAATTACTGATATTTACAATTATGCAATAAACTTTATTAATATAATAATTACAAAATTAGAAAATACATACTTACATAAATAGTATGTCTTTTTGAATATCAATAGATGAGTAATGGTATAAAACTCTATTAATATGTAGATAATTTGCTAGACGTAAAACACTCGCAAAACTGCTGAAGAACTTTGTGTATGAACGTGTATCTCCTCCTAAGAAATACAAGTTTTGCAGACTTAAACTTTAATGAACTAAAATTTGCTTTGCATTTATTACATAAAGATCCTTGATCTCGAATTGTATACAATATAATTAACTACATAAACGTCCTCAAACTCCATAATTGTAAATAATGTAATTACAAAATTAAATAAGAATACTAATTAATTTGCAGTTGGATTAATTATAATTACTCTCGAGTTTTAAAATTAAATACAAAATCACGACTATAAAAATATTTAATTTAAATAAATAAAACTAATTACTTAATTAACTACATATTATTATGCGCATTTCTGATAGAATTACCTTGATTCAGAACAAATGAAAAAAAAAACAATAACAAAAATTTCAAAAATTACAAAATTGTTAAAAATAGAAACTAATGTCTCTTATTCGCCTCTAGAAATTTAAGAACTTAATAAAGAAAGTAAAGAAAAAAAGTTCATTAAATAAACTTTATATATTATTGAAAGAAATATCGATATTCAGATGAAATGAGATGAGATATAAATATAAACCAGTGGTTCTTAAACTTAAGAGAATAGAATGTTGGTTGTCGTGGGAGCGGTTGCTATACGTGTTTGTGTATGAAGGCGTACAAAAAAAATGTTTGCCAGGATATAGCTGAGAGTGTGTTCTGTAGCATGCGTTTCAGGTCTGAAAGAAAACATTATTCTTATTCCTTTCCTGTCGTGCTCACAGCTAATAAAATCCCAGGCACGAAGAAAAGAACAAAAAAAATTGTACATATTCCAAAAATAATTATGTATAATCATTGTGGAATAATACTTTGTGCTGCGCTACGAAAATATGCAATGCGACGATTAAATACAAATTGCACGACTACCCCTTTGCAAATTTTCTAAGTATAAGAAAGAACTAAAATCGATTATTCATATTTTTTAATACCTATTTATATGTTGTTTAATTATAAAGTAATTTTACATGTATTTATTTTCATACTTTATATAAATAAATTTGTTATATAAATTAAGTAAATACTTTTATTCTGGTAGATGAAATAAATACATTACCTTTCTTTATTGGTAGTAACATTCGAAAGATCAAACATCATTCTTATTCCAACATTTTATTGCAAGACATTTATTACTTTTAAAAGCAAGAAAGATTTATTTCTGTCGATAAACCTATTTATTAAGATACAGTAGCACTTTTTTTACTGTGTCTACTGGTCTCAAGTTTAAAGTCCTCATCTAGAAACACTAAGTAGAATAGAGTTTTTTTTTAATAATTATAGTTTGTTGGTTACTCAAATCCAGAGTTTTTGTAAACTGTCTGTTTTTTTATATAATTTTTATATACTTACCATTGGGAAATAATCCTGTAATTGTAAGATTAAAAATTTTGAAATTTCACGTATGAAATCACTTGATTTTTCTTGCAAACTATCGTATTTGACGACATATGCAAGAGAATAAAATAACATCGAGATACAATAATAGTTCTATTTGGGTTTCATCATAGCATTAGGAGATAATAGAAAAAACTTATGTGAATTCTTGTAATGAAAATATACTAAATTAATTAGTTTTTATTTATATTATCATTTTTGACAAATTTCCTTAAAAGTAATTCATATACAAAGTAAAAAAATATCTTATAATTTTTCATTTAAAGAAATAAATAAAAAAAAATGATTAAGTAAACTTTGTTCTAATTACATTGATTCATCAAATATTTGATATCAAAACCCAAATATTTTTTATAAATGTCTAATTTCAACATATACTTGTTAAATAACATAGAGAGAAAGGATATAACACATGTAAAAACAATCACTTTGGATGCTCTCAAATGAAACTAACGCGTCTACTAAGTTTAGAAGTTATTATGTTAAAGTTATGAAAACACTTCCATAAGTTTCAAGCATAAATGTAATTAAAATATGTGGTACAAATTAAACTGTCACATATTTAAACAGATTGGAAAAAAAAATGAATAACTTCTTTAAAAGTTGTCATTAATCACCTTTCTAAAAGTAATCTAGTAAACACATTGATTAATTTTCATAATAATTGTATATTTGATGTTCATTACAAACTTTTAATTATGTATTTATTTGTATGATTGCATAATAATTAGTATATTTATTTGAAGCAATTAATATTTAGTGTATTTCTTTATTAATAAATACGTTGATTATAGTCAAAATATAATTGATAATATATTTAAAGTTATTGAAAAACGTTGGGATCACAGTGATGATTTTTTGTCATATTATTGCGGTTATGTCAGATATTGTGAGTGTCATTGTATAAATATGGAGGTATCGCTGTCAAATGAAATAAAATTGGGGGACAATGAGTTCCCGAATGATGTGCCGCTAATTGAGGATCAGAATGAGCCGGAGGGAAACGCCACGGGAATTCGAGCTAAGGCGATTACGAAAACGTCTTCCGGTATCCCCGTGGCCTTAGTATCCACAGGCTCAATGGTCTGTCGCATTTGTCAGACAAATTCCTGCCAAGAGCCACTAATATCACCGTGCCGCTGCAAAGGGTCCATGGCTTACGTGCACTTGTCGTGCCTTGAACGATGGCTCAACCAGTCCAGTAGATGCTATTGTGAACTCTGCATGTATCACTTTAATGCCGAGCAAACGAAGAGGTACGGATTCCTGGAAGGATTAAAGTTGTGGGTCAGGCATCCGAGGAATCGATCGCACTTCCAGTCGGACACTCTCATCGCCGTACTACTAACGATCATAACCGTGGGACTCGTCGTCGTCTGCTTATTAGGAATTCAACACTTCGTCGCCGAAGCAAAGAAGCTTGGATTAACGAAGTTCTGGACCGAAGCAATCATCGGCAGCTTCCTATCCGTAATCATATTCGGTTACGTGATGACTCTGTATCTGCTCATCAAGGATCAGGTCGTGCCTTGGATCACGTGGTGGAGGAACACTGTAGACGTTCGATTGCTTTTAACTCCTTCCGTGACCAAAGGAACGGCAAGACAGTTCTCGAGCGAGACAGCAGTTTAAAAATTTCTCTTCCCTCGAGCTGTATGAAAAGAGTGAAGAAAGAAGTGAAAGAAAAAAATGCTCAACAAAAAAAAACTACACAAACAACTGTCGGAAGAAGTTCGTGCAGCTGCCGGCCTCATTTTTATTTGCTCCTAGATTTTACAGAAGTTAAACGAAAGAAAATGGACCCGCGGTTCCCGACACTCTGCTCATTAAAACTAAACACAATAAAATAAACAAAAAAGAATGAAAGAACATACAAAAAAACATACAAAGAGTGAGAAAGCGAACAGTCCATAGTTTATTTATTGGATAAGTTCTCTTTGGGATTTATGCGTTTCCATTGGTGAGTGCTTAATTAAATCACTGCTCGACGGACCGTACCGAGTAAGCTCATTTGTCACAACTGGCAATGTAACAATGTGTCGATTAAAACCGAACTGAATTTTCAGTGAAGGCCTCGGTCCTCGGTAAATGCGTTATTAAGACTTGAATAGTTTTCGGAATTCCAATTGCGGCGAAATGGAAAATTGCCGGACACACAGCAAATCCCACTTCATTTATTATTGTTCGAGTAAAGTTATCATTTCTGAAACGCCACATGCAAATTACGAAATTGAATCCTATAAATCACACTGCAATTATAAATCTTTGCAACGCTAATTGATTTCATACAGTGTTAGTTTGTCCATAAGGGCTGCAGGTCTACAGCCTCTTCGGTATGTAAAAGGAAAGTTTATATTTTTTGTAAATGTGTACATATTTAATCAAAATATCTAGAAAAGTATAAGAAATTAACAAATTAAATAGTTGTGAAAAATATGAATGTTTTATATATACGTTCAATATTTGACAAATACAAAAATATGACTTACAAACTTATTTATTTCTGTACTTAATTTAAGGTTTATGTAATGAATAAACTACGAAGCAACTATTAAAATATTATAATACTATAAAGCGCAACCCAAATTTATTTGAAGATTTTTAGAAAAGAATAATTTATTACTTTCAAACGTAAGACGAAATCCAATTTTAAGTCGATTTTTCTATGCCGTTTAATTGATTTCATTTTTCATCATCACTGATGGTTTGTCTACCAGAGTTGTATGGATGCAGCCCTTCCTGTATAAAATAAAACATGTTATTTGTATTACTTTTCCTACATTTCTATATATTTAGATCAAGAAATCTATACAAAAAATAAGAAATTAACAAATATTTAAAAAAATAATTACATTGTGCCCTCTTCTTCTCTTGAGTTCGCGACCAAAACAATAATACTACGCATAGTGCGACTTCGATCAAAGGATTCACTATAGTACGGTTTGAAAATTTCAAAACAAACTAAACTTTAATTAATTCGAATAAACATAATTTGAAAAAAAGTAGTACAAAAAATTATTTTAGTACATAAACAAATTTTTTTTTCTTTTAAAGTCAAGATTCAAGTAATTTCAATTCGAGAATAACATTTGTTAGAAAAAGTAAATCTTTTAATAATAGTTAAGTTATGCTAGTTATATATTTTTAGCTGAAGACCAAAATTTACAAATTCTTGCAACTCTTCATTAATGATTCCATCAATGGAATAAATAAATACGTGCATTATTATATAACAATTCAGATTCGTATTTACATGTTTAATGCAATAAAACGAATGCACGATTAATAATATTTTGATTGAAATCTTTGCATGAGGGAAAATAAATTATATATATATAATACTGCATTTAGTATGCGGAATGTCGTCCGCTTTTTCCGCACATAATGCTTCCCCCTTTAATGGCAAATAAAATATAATAAAATTCACTACATTACTTCCAGAACAATATCAGTCGGTTATATAATACGAGAGACGTCGCATCAAATAGCTATAGAAGTGTGTTTAAGTGGCTGAGATATGACGGAGATTATGAAATTGTGCGAACGAAAAATGCAATGTCCTTTTAAATAAAATCCTTTTAGTTCAGATTACAATAAAAACTGGGACACGTTTAAAACGAATTGACAATAAAAATGATATTAACAGTAATTTAAAAATATCTATTTTATTTAAAGTATTTTTCTTATAAGAGACTAACAATAAAAATATTCATTCTGAAATAAATTAATGACTAAATATGTGTCCGAATGTTAATTGTAATATATTTTCTTATTTTTATTAAAACAATAAATAAAATAAATTAAATAAATTAAAACAAAAGTACGTTATATTTAGAGATTCTTTTCCAACAACACACAATATAAACATGCCAATATTTGTAGCTGACATCTCAATAATGGTATTAGATATCTAAACTGCTTCAAGAGGAGCTTAATCTGCTTGAAAAATGGTTTAGGATATGGCGAATTTGTATAAATCTGTCAAAATCGATGCGTGTTACCTTTATCTCTTGTCCTCCAGTGTCTTTAAGGGTGAGATACATAGGTATGCATATGGACAAAAGGAAGAACCACATTAGGACACACGGAAGAACCACATCTCATGTCCTCCAGTCAGATTCCACAATAAAGTAGTGCCAATATTTTCAAGGGTGAGACACATGGGTATGCATATGGATACAAGGAAGCACCACATCTGGACACAACGAAGAACCACATCCGGACATCATGTTCTCCAGTAAGATTCAACAACAAAGTAGTGAGTGAGTGAGATAAACGGGTATGCATATGGACGCAAGAACCGCATCAGGTCTGGAAGAACCACAATTCGACATAAGGAAGAACCACATCTGATGTCCTCCAGTCATATTCAACAATAAAGTAGTGCCAACATCTTCAAGGGTGAGACACATAGGTATGCATATGGAGACAAGGAAACACCGCATCTGGACATCATTTTCTCCAGTCAGATTCAATAACAAAGTAGTGTCAACCTTACGGGTGAGATAAACAGCTATGCATATGGACGCAAGAACCACATCAGACCACAAGGAAGAACCACATCTCATATCCTCCAGTCATATTCAACAATAAAGTAGTACCAACATCTTCAAGGGTGAGACACATGGGTATGCATATGGACACAAGGAAAAACCACATCTGGACACAAGGAATTGCTAACTCATAATCCAAACTAAATGTAGAAGAATTTCAGATGCAATAATATTGTTTTAAGGACTTGGATCTACAATTTAAATTTAGGCAGCAAATTTCTAATGCTAAATATTGATAAATATGCAGATTGCAAATAAATATGACAAAAAATAGTTATACATTGTTGCAAAAATATTGTCACCTAATAGATCAACTATAATCATGAATATCTCATTTATATATGCTTCAAATATCAATTAATCGTATTTAAACTAATTGATAAAAAAGTATATATAAATATTTATTATGAAAATACGTTAGAAAATAAAATGAATACAGCAAAGATTACTTTTTGCTGTCAGAGGGCAAATAGGTATTTCTGAACAGGTCCACTTCGTGGATGAAAATAGTCAATTCACTTACCCTTGCCTAGGCGAGAATTCGCTTGAGGTGTATAAAGAATATATATAGATTGATAATATCTAAGAACAATTTCGGAATACCGATGGGCTTCATAAATATTCAATCACCAACGCGTGTTTTATTGCGCGAAATATTGATGTTTAAAATAATTTACGCGGCATCCTTTTCACATCAATTTTCTATATTGCCGTGCATATGCGTATATCGGCATATTTATATTTTGGGCTTTTTTTCTTTGCAAAGGCGGCAAATTGATTACACGATGATAGGAATAACTTACGTTGGAAAACCTTTTGTTACACACTTTTATTTCATTTTTTCATCTTCTTCTATGCTTTCTGCACATTAAAATGTGTATCGATTTTCAGTTGCAAGCACACGTTATGTTAGCGAAAACCGGGGCAGCTCAAAAATAACAGAAAAATAAAAATGTACTTTAACTGCATGGTAAATATATATGTGCACGACAGCTACTGTTCACAGATGATAAATTGAATAAATATTAAACGTTATTTTTTACTCTATAGTTTTAATATAATATAAGTAAAAGAATATAAAGTTTGTTCTCTTTAATTATAACAAATTTATATAACTTCTTAAGAAATTACTTATTTACGTCTTTAATTTTAAATAAATTCAAAAGTTTACAAAATCATAGTTAAGAAAACTTCATTTGATATAGAAAATTGTACTGTTCTTTCAGGACAATGCACCATAGCAAATGTAAACAATTGTGACCCCATTCCGAGTTGACAAGAAATATATTTCCATCGAATACTGAAGAATTTTTGAATAATGTACACTTTTCTCACTGAATGTAAAAAGTTATTCAAACGTATTTGAATCTCAAAGAAAACTATATAGTAAAAAATATAATAAAACCAAAAAAGTACTCAAAAACTTTCTATCAATCTATATATTTCAGAAAATTATCATATTTTTATTATATTTGTCCAAAGTTATGAAATCCTATATATTTTTTAAGTTTTATTTTTTATTTGCAATCTGCAACAGATGTGTGTAACAATCATATATATTAAATTCATAAACTACTAAATTGATTATGAAATACATGACATGTTATATTAATAGCAATATTTGTAAGGATAATTTTTACTAAACATAAAGGCCTTTATATTTTCCTTAAAAACTAACTTATTGTTTGTTTCTACCTTATACAATAATATAAAACAATTACTTTATAATTGATTATTTGAGCAACAAAAAAACTATAAAAACGTATTTGTTTTGTTATTAATATTATTATGTAAAATAAATAATTTTTATAATATTATGTTTAATTTTTATATATCTTATATTTTAGAACCAAATCTTAAGTATATATTAAAAATACATAATAACAACTTTTTTTGAGCAGATATCTATTAAGATTATCAAGATTTTCTTAAGATCGTTTCTGGAAGATTTCAAAATTCATTAATTCCAAGTCGGTTGCACGGAAATGCGATTACAATAAGATCATGCCGCATAGATTCAGCAGGCATTTGCATAATCACTTTCCAAAATCTATTCCGTACAAGATATCCGTAAAGCACTTGGAATGTTTTAAAATTAAATCTCGCCGCAGTTTATAATTATTATTTTGCAATCAAGTTGATCTTCATAATTTAAATAAATTAAGAACATTTTTATAAATTTACAGAAATTTATTTATAGATCTTATATTTTGGGCTTCTTTTGCCATTGATATTTGGTAAAATCGAAAAGATTTATTAAAATACGTTTCTCACTTATTAAATTACAAAAACCTTGAGGTATTCTTTTTTTAATTTTATTCTGATTAAACAGTTTAATAACTTTTTTTTAACAATTATAACATTATCATTTTGATACCTGGACTTGAATATGAGAAATACGCATAACAAGCTTGTAGTAATATTTTAAATCTTCTTCTTGAGTCACTAGCTCAATGTCTCCATTCTCGCTACTTTTTCTTGAATATTCTGAAACTCGCTCTTTTCTTTCTCCTTGATTGTCATGATGGATTTGATATATACCTCTACTATATTCCAGATCTCCTGGATTCCCAACATGATTTCTTCCAAAACTAAATTAAAAATTGCGAAAATTGTTAAGGTTTCCCAGAATGGACCATTGACTTAATTTCAATATTTGTTTTAAATATAATTTAAGATAAAGTAGTTCTTAGAAATTAATTTGATATTCTTAGTTTAATTTTAAATAAATTACAAAATTACGTACCATTTGATTTTTGGTCCAAATTCGGCAACTTTCCCCTACTTTTGTAACATGATTATATACATATGACATTATGCTAAGAATTTGGTGGGATGTAAGTAAATTTCAGACTTAATTTCACTATTTATTTTAAATAAAATTGAACAGATTTTTAAATCACAAAATTACTTAGTATTTTTTGGTCCAAATTTGACAACTCTTCCCTATTTTTGTTACATATGACGTAGTTGTGAGATATTTTACAGGAATTAATTAAATTTAATTAAATAATTTAACAGAATATACATTTTTCAAAATGATATTTTCTACGTTAAAATAAAACATCTGAGTGTCATAAGTTGTATATTTTGTCATAGAGAATAACCAACTGGTGACAATTAGACAACATAAATATTAGCGCTTTTATATTTGTGTATGTGTACAGTGTGAAAATACTAGTGTAAAGTATTTGCCATAAATAGTGGTTTGCGCAAATAAGTAAAAGGCGCGTGATCAATCACCCGAATAAAATAAAATGCGTTAGCGCTGGTAAACTTATCTGGGCCCTAATATTTAGGAAATGCATATGCAACTGTGCGGCATAAACGTGATTTACATCACCTATATTTCACAAGCTTTCTGCGTTACACAGAAGTTTTTGTAAATTATTGTACCCACACCACACACATGCTCGCGGCATCTAAAGTGCGCCACTTTTTCGAATAAATCATTAAGCTCATTATGCAAGAACACATGTTGCAAACTATCCTAGGGTTGCAATAAATATCGTTTCGCTCTTCCCTATTTTGTTGTTGTTTATTTGTTTGTTAGTAAATGCGTACATCTAGAAAAAATTGAGCGGCCGCGAAACCTAATGGAATAATTGCAAGGAATGTAATTAATGTCCCTTTATGAATTTCGCATGAAGGGATCGCCAGTGTTCTCGGAACACAAATGTATTAAGGCAGTAACTTACTGCCGCCGTTAATATTTCATGGTAGACCATGGAACGTAAAGGCACGTCCTCCGCCATATAATATTCCGGATATTAAGGTTATGATTCTCTCCCGCAGGTATCCTGGATTCGCAAGAGGGACCTTCACATCTTAACGGCCGGCATCCTCACGTACACCTCAGACCAACGATTCCAGGTGATCCGGCCGGACAAATCGGACAACTGGACTTTACAAATCAAATTCCCGCAGCTACGGGATTCCGGAGTTTACGAATGTCAGGTCAACACTGAACCTAAGATGTCTTTACCATTTCGGCTCAACGTCATTGGTAAGTTAACAAACTTCTTAAATTACTAAGTAAAACTATATTACTTTACGCAGCTCAAGATATAATTACATTCTCCTAATACCATTAAAACTATAACACATTCCAACTTTATTATAATTATATTTAAATTAAATCCATCATTTTGATTACTCTGAAAAGGTAATAAAACAAATGAATTTATTGTTTGATTCAAATTAAGTTCATTGAATACATAATACATTCTTCATCTATCTCTTCTCCTTCAACCGTCATTTGACTTGTGTCACTCCACAATTTCGGCAGTCCCAATTTCGTTGAGTCTTATGATGTTTTTATGGTGCCCAGTTTCTCCAAATCAAGGATAGAAGACTCTGATTACATCTCAACCAATCGTCCCTCTTCTCTTTATATTTCATTCGACTCTCTCGCATTGCTAACCTCATCTATACACATTGAACACTTCAAATTATCATGAATGAGTCACCAATTTCTGATTTTCGGTGTGTAAAAATGACGAAAAAAATAAAGGAAGATTTATGTAATAAGTGCCCTTAAACATTCCTATCACATAAACCTTCATAAGAATCTTGCATATAAAAAGATTATAATAAATTTAAGTATTGAACAATTAATAATAATAACACATTTTTATAATACTTATGTTTAATAACTATAAGAAACTAAGAGCTTGTCTAATGCTTTAACATTAATAATATAGATCACTTTAACATATACAGTACAAATTTGATAATCGCAAGAAACTTGATTCTATGTCAAAAGAAAGGTTAGGATACGAAATTATAACCATTTGACATAAGATATATTAAATACCATACGTTACTAATAGAAATGTAGCTTTTATATGAGTTGCATTTATCGAATTTTTACTATAGTAAAGACATACATTTAGAACTTTTTTAGGTTTCGAGTAGACCGCGACGGAGAAAGTACTAAACAGAGTGTTACTGTATTATATAACTTTGCAAATAATCTCAAGGTTATAAGTAGTTACAAATTATACAGTAAATATAGTTTTTTTTCGTAATATCTGCAAATTAAGATTTAAATTCGAAAAGACAGTAACGTTTATGCAAAGTGAATCGATTTATATTAATATTTTACTATCATTTTTTATAGAAAATCTTAATCAAATTTTAATCACTTCTATTAATATTAGAAGATCTAATAAAAATTATACTTTGGCTCCTGGCTCTTACAGTTGTCTATGTTGGAAAATTCATTTCAGTAGTAAAAATAGCGAATAGACACTTTTTAAAACTGGCTCTATGCTTCAGAAAAGTTGCGTACCCCTGAGTTATACGTTTTTATAGAATTATAGATTAATATTAAATAATATTTTTAGCTATAGTTGAGTTTACGAATATTGAGTAAAATTTATTATAGTTTATATTGTAATATTAATTCGCATATTTGGTGAATTAATTTTGGTGTATGGATCAAATAAGCGGCATGTGAAATATTCAATTAAAATGTTTGTCTTCGGCGAGGAAGCAATCAGGAAACTTAATTTCATCGGAAATCCGGAATTAATCTGGTATATTGTGCCTGCCTGATGTAGGATCTGTTTTAGTCGGACAACAACATGGGCGTGCATGGATGGAAGCGTTCCTGCAAAATGCGACACACCAGATCAATATATAACCAATATTCGTGAAGCCGGACTTTATTGAAAACCATATACTGGTGGTGGTGGTAGTAGTAGTAGAGCAATAATACTATCTGATTATTATTATTATTATTACAAATGCAATCGCAATCCATGGGATTTATTTCTTCACCTCTTTCGCAGCGACGGCTATCCTCCTCGGATCGTAAAATTAGCCGAAGCTTTTTCAAAAGCAGATTCCTTCCAGTGTCTCTCCAGGGAAGTGAGATCGTGCTCGTAAATTACAAGCTATCGGTGGTCACGAGTAGAAGTATCCTCAAATGTGAGGATTGGAAGAAATCCGCACATGATATTTCCCACCTCGGGATTTATTCTGCGAGCCTTTCATGCACGTATTCAATGGCGCTCCCTTATTCTTTTTTCGTTGTTATATATATATATTTTTAAAAAAATGAAACGAACATAAATTGTGACTAATGTTATATTAAATTCATCTCGTTGATGCGTGCTCACGTCTGACGAACTTTCGTGTTTCAGAATCCAAAGCCAGAATCCTGGGACCCACCGATTTGCATGTTAAAGCTGGAAGCTCCGTGACCCTCACTTGCATCATCAACCAAGGACCGCACGATCTGAGCACTGTTTTCTGGTATAAAGGACCCGATATCATCGAGGTGTCTACCCCGCATCCCAACGAAGCCGAACTTTCCCCACGGATCACTATTCAGGTAAATATCAATTATTCCAACCTCGACTCTCACCCTTTGCTCCACTCCTTCAACCAAATTATACGCATATTAGGATTTGCTTGTTTTTAAAAACCCTTTCTTCTTTTGACTAATTAGTAAAATTTGTCTATCGGTTTTTTTTTTGTTTCAATTTATAATAATCACTCAAGTTTTTTTTTTAGAAAATCAGATAATCGATTAACAAAGTTTTTTGACACAAATTTTGTAAATAAGTAATATTTGTTTATATTTTTTACTTCAAATGTATTAAAAACTTATTTTTTTTAAGTAGTTTAATTCTAGGCTTTATACAAAAAAAAAACGATTTTCTGATTTAAGTATTTACAAAATTTATACAAAAATAATAAATTTTGTAAATACTTAAATCAGAAAATCGTTTTTTTTTGTATAAAGCCTAGAATTAATTATACGCATATGAGAGCATTTCTTTGAGGTCTCACATCATTAATCAAGTTTCCTCTAAAAACTAGTTAGTAGTTGAAATTCAAGTATTCATGAATTGTACGGGAATATATGTTTATGAATGTGCATTTAATTGCATGCCAACGCTAGACTTGAACGTGACGCAACCGTGCAAAATCTATTATATTCCAATCATTAATTAAATTCGCGCCGAGCGCTTTTATAACACTGTTGTTATTGTTGTTGCTGCTGTGACGCTCGTTTTTTTTTTTTTAACCGCAAATGATTTAAACGCTTCGTGCGGAAACTCATATAAAAAGCAATATGTGTACTGTCTAAATATATGGGGAAAGTTTATTGCACTTTTATAGAAATACAATTTCAGCCACTTAACGCTCATTTTATCTTTAAACGTTTAATAACAGTATTTCTTTATTGTACACGCAATTATTTATATATTTCTCTGATTTTCAGAGTTTATTGAAAAGAAAAAACGTTTCAAATTAGAAGAATAAAGAAAATATATTTGAAAACCAATAATAAAATTGAAAAAAAAATCGATAACCGCTTTTCTTGGTTAAATATGACAAACTCCAAAACCGGTTATATAAAATTTAAAAAAACGGTTTTAGATACTTAAAATGAAAAAAAATATTTAATTACAGTAATGTTTAATTATATTAAGAATTTCAGCCACTTAACAAGCGTTTAATAAGTTTTTTTATTGTACATGTCTTTATTTATGTTTTTTTCTGTTTACAGAGTTTTTGGACTGACGGTTTGACATCAAGGCTTCACATCTCTAGTGCTAAATTGGTCGATTCTGGGAATTACTCTTGTGTACCTACAATTGCTGCACCTGCAAGCGTCAACGTACATGTCATTAACGGTGCGTTCCTTTTCGTATTTACATTAGTTCGTTCGCTGCTCTCCTAATTGGCAATTTGTGCTAAGGTTATCATTATAATTCAGTGCCAATTAAGGTAAAACTACGTATACATACTTACATTTACACCGTATTAACAACTGCATTATATCTCTTTTTTGATTAGGAAAGAATTGGATAATCTGATTATAAACGAACCATTCAAAAATAATCATTTGCAATTATTTACATTGATAAAACTAATAAGAACAAACCAAAATTTCTCATTATAAGCCTAAGTCATTGTAATATGACTACAACTGTCCATGAAAATTTTAAAATTAATTGAAGTTCAAATAAAATAGGAATTCTTAAACTTCTAAATTTCATGTACCACTTTTCCAGTCGTAGTCACAAATATCTTTTTGAAATATAGTTTTTTCTTAATAAAATTTCAAAGAAAAACCATTGATTATTAAATTTTTCACCAAATTTACAAAAAAACGTAAGAGTTCTATAATTTTTCGGGTCTATATCGCAAGCCCGACAACCGAAAGACCGTCTATTGAAATCCCGACGTTCGAAATCCCGTCTGTATCGAAATCCCGACTATATCAAAATCTCGACAACCATAATCCCGACTGTATCAGAATCTCGAAAACCATAATCCCAACAAACATAATCCTGACTATATCGGGATTATGGTTGTCGGAATTTCGATACAGTCGGGATTTCGAACGTCGGGATTTCGATACAGTCGGGATTTCAAACGTCGGGATTTCGTACGACGGGAATTTGATTGACGGTATTTCGGTTGTCGATTGCCACCATAATTTTTCAAAGGTCTATATTATTAATTGTATATTTTAATTCCTAATATTAATTAGTAGAATTAATTAATTATTTCTTTTTCTAAATATTATATAAATAAGATCCAATAAGAGTAAAAATTAAAAATCGATTAATATAGCAAAAACTGATTGAGATTTAATCTTCAACTCTGCTTTTTACATTTATCTATTAGGTAAACCTATGAACACTGATAATCAATGAAAAATAATTTGGAAAAAAATCTCAGCAACAATTATATAATACGTTATATAATAGATATTTTATGTCGTTTAATTACACCCATAGATGAAAAAAATAATTAAATTAGAACAGAAATGCAAAAAAACATTAGTCTTATGTTTCCAATAATTCACATGAAATACATGAAATGGTATAGGTTTTTTGTTGAACGATGAATTCATATCCCAATTCTTCATATTCCAATTCATATCCCAATTCATATCCCAACGTCACACTATTGCAATAATGTAATTGCAAGAATAATAATTAAATATTGAATAGATAACATTTCAACGAGATGAATTAAAGTTAGATTTTATGATGAATTTGTATCTCTAGTTTTATTTTTATTAACTAGAGGTTCGAATTAACAATTTTGAAGAAATCCAATACAAATTGGATTATTTTAAAACACAACTCAGAATATGATACGTCTCTTCAACAGTTGAATCTCTAATGAAACAATTGAAAATTTCTGTTACTGATGACAATTTTCAGTTTGAAGAAATACGAAGAGTAAATATGTGATTCTCTTTTCCTATATCTTTTTTTTTAAATCAACAAAAGAATTTATATCAAATATTTATAAACTACTCAGTAAGAAAAACATATTGTTTCATAATAAATTTTATCAAATCAATAAAAAAAATAACTAAATGAAAATTAATTATATTCAGCAATCAAATATAAAGTGTTGATATAAAAAAATATATTAATTTCTATACAAATATTTTAATTTCTATACAAATACAAAACTAAATCCATTGAAAGCACTTTAAATGATTTATATGAAATAATAACTTCAACATTTATTATTCAATCTATAATTATTCGTAAGCTATAAATAATAATGCAAAAATTTGTTTACAACTATGGAAAATATACATTTTAGCATAGAAATATTAACAATATTTGATTAACTATCAGTGGGTTTTCAGACCATTTTATTAATTATATAATTCAGTAGAAGAAAATATATATTTCTGAAGAGTAAGTTAAGTTATTTTTTTTAATTCGCAATAAGTGTATTTGAAATAATTTTCAAGCATTTAAGATATTAGTAATTTTTTATTAATAAATTAATGAGAATAGAAAATGATAAATTTTGAATGTTTCGTATCTCAGTCCACATCTAATGCTTGAATTATTGGGAAATTCATCATATTCCGACAGAAAACCTATAATATTGGTTTTCTAATAAAGACATAATTAATGATTAACGTTTTAAATATTTCACTTCTCAGTCCACAGCTAATGCTTGAATTATTCAGAAACTCATCACATTACTTCAGAAAACTTATAATATTGTTTTTTTAAATAAGGACATGATTAATGTTTAACATTTTAAATCTTTCGCTTCTTAATATACATCTAATGCTTGAATTATTAAAAACTCAAGACATTCCTATAGAAATTATTGGTTTAATTACATAATAATCTTTAATATTAGTATTTGTTAAGAGATTTATAACAATTTCCATTAATATAAATCTCTTGGCCCTATTTCAGCCAATATTTTATATTGGTGAAATTCGAACCTACCAACTTTTGTATCAGATTTTATGTTAGTATCGCTTAAACACATGTATATCATCAATGGTTTTTCTTATTCAATTTTATTAATTTATTATAAAATAAATTACGTCTGTGTCTGATGTTATATATTTATAATAATGTATTTCGTTTACAGGTGAACACCCGGCTGCAATGCAACATGGAAATAAGAACACGGCATCATTAGCTCTCTCGCTCCACTGCACCCTTGTATATAGTATATCTGTCTTCATAATAAAACACATCAGATGAAACCTCTTGTAATTTCTGCATTTTTATTTATTCATACCTATCATACAGTTATTACATTTGAAATATTCAGAAAAACATATCTTTTGTTATTTGTTTGAATCACAAAACTGGAATGAAAGACAAAAAAAAATGTAATCACTCGCACCATTTTTGTTCTTCATTCACTATTTTTTCTTGTTAATTTTGTTTTTCTTTCTTCATTTTATTGATGAATAATAAAATGCATATAATTACAAAACATAACTAAATGTACTCTGAGCCCCCATATTTATGTAAATATCCTGTATTTTAATGAATTAGTAATTATTTGTTTCACACAATAAATATATACACTATGCACTACTCTCCATTTTATGTATATGTAAATAATGAATGTGTAAATATTTCATATGTTTATTTGAGCGTAACACGTAGTGTAATGTTATGTTAAATATTAAATATAAGATACTAATTTTTCTAGAAATATATCGAAGTAAATGGAAACGTTGTAAACATTGTTTAATTTTCAAATTTCTAGCTGTCAAGAAAAAAAAACAATTACCACCGGAACTTAAATATATATACAATAATAATTTAATTATCAACTTATTTTTGTATCTTCTTTATATTATATTATATAAAATAATTCATGTATTATTATTATATCATAGAAAATTACGTATTAAGAGGAACTATGTAACATACTATATAAACTGATTATACATACATTAAAAACGTATACGTATTTTATATTATTCGCTGAAGAGAAGTTATCTATAAACATTTGTTATACTCAATTTTATTGATGATTTCTCCTAAGTTAGTTCATTAACCCTATAAATTACAAAAATGTAATGCATAAATTTGAAAATTGAAATAATAAACTGAACTGCGCAAAGAGACTGCGCGTAAACGAATTACAGGTTCCTTCTTTGCCGTTTATTGCGTTAAGGTAGATTCCTATTGGAATGTCAAGAAGTGACAAACAGCTGACATCTGACACCTTCATTTTTCTGCCCCCGGCCTGTCAAAATGGCTGATTGTGCTTGTATGGGTTTTGACATATTTTTGAAATGATTGTTTTGATACCTTAATTATTTGAATATAATCATTTATTGGAATCTGTAAGTGTTCTCTGCTACTCAGCCACCTCACTAAACGCCCACCACAGCCTGTCCCCATATTGAAATACATTTAAAACATAGAGTAGATCCCCTATCCGATAAGCATCTCCATGATAAAACATTACTCACAACCTTACAATAACACAAATGTCAATAGTAAGATAACCAAGGCCTGTGTGAGTAAGGATTGAATGAACTCTTGATTGTTTTAGTTGAACATCAAAATGATCCCAATCAAAGACAACCAAGATGTTGCCTGTTTTTTTCTCACAAAATTATCATGGAAAGGAAAGTAAGTAAATACTCTTAAAAACTTGCTTATTCTGCAGAATTAAGATTACTTTTTACAACATCAGCAGTAACATTGCTTATTCAAATTATGACTCACTAATATTGTTTTTGTATCAAATTAATTAATCAACAGTTGTTACACTTAATTAAAGATATTTGCATTGTTGATTGTTAAAATTTGTAGATACAAACGTATATTTTCCATTGGTACAATGGGAATCACAACCTACAATCCCAACACTTTGGAAGTCACAAATAAATGGGCGTACTGTGATATAATATCAGTGACACCCATCCGAGGCACCACTACTGAACTACAATTAACCATGAAGAAAGATCGCAAAACTGATACAATGAAATTCTCTACAGAGCAGAGGTCTTATTTGATGACAGAAGCTTTAAAATATAGGCATTTATTCTCTGAAAAGCCAAAGGAAATTTTGGTGTGTTCTTTAAATATTTAATGCAAACATATTTTATTCATGCTAAATTGATTTCAGAGATATAATGCCTACAAACATCACTGGTCTGATGTTCGTTTACCTGTTATCTTAGAAGTTACACCATATTCATTGGATCAATTGGATCCAACCACAAACCATGTCTTAGCCAGTTATTTTTTTAAGGATATGGTGGGATTCATTGTAATTTCTGATTATCCAGGTGGTTTTGTTGTGGCTTGCCAAGAGTTCAGTAGGTTGCATTTATTCCAGTCTGTTAACTGTGAGGAAATAAAGCAGAAGATCCAAGAAAGCGCTCTAGCAAATCTAGCTATCAAAATTACTGTGCCCAAAGATCACATCACTTTGGAGGACTTCCAATGTCAGAGATTCGGTTTATATAGGTTGGTCCAATGAAATTAATAAAAAATCAATTTATTAATTTATTGGTTTTTCAGCGATGATGATCATTTAACATCAGTATCAGAATTTTCAGTTTATAAAATCCACAAAACTAGGCACACTGAACCGGTGAAAAGAACTCTCTGTTTATCCGAAACTTGTCTCCTCGAAAGAGATCCTCAGACTTACAGTGTGGTCACGCTGCGACCGCTTTGTCACATCTTTGCTTTAGTGCGATATAATGACAATCCTCAAATGTTTAGCATAGAATATCTGAATGGACACGTCAGAACTTACAACGCAACGGACAGGGATTCTTTGCTCGCTTCTTTGTTAGATGGTGTTAGAGCTAGCGGGAATAAGGATGTGCATATCACTATGATTCCAACGGAAAGAGGTTTAAGATTCGGACCTTTGAGTATTCCTATCGAAGAGGAAGTTGAGACCATTCACATTAAATTCTTTCAAAATCCTCCACCAAAGCTCACGTTTACTGAATGCGTTAGGCGATTTAACGCGAACGCTCCATACAGTGGTCTGCGATATAGCGTAACCCAAGATGTAAGAATTGGTTGTAATTCAATATGCATTGGAAATGTAACACAATATCCTTGCAGGGAATCTTTTCTGAAAATAAGGAAAAATTGATTACCGGCGCTCTTCAAGCTTTGGTGCAAAAGGAAGGAGATCAACATTCAATTACAGCTGTGGAATTGGAAGCTCAATTCCAGGCTCTACGGAGATTGCTGGCCAGTAAAGTTGGATATGCCGCATTCACATCATTGGCGGGGTAAATAGTTGTTATTGTAATGCTTCTTTAAAATTTAATTTATGTATTCTTAGATTTCGAGAATCTATTGGTATTAAGGTAGTAACTGCTTTGAAGAGAAACGATAATGGAGTAACTCATGCTGCAATTGATGTAATCTGCGCGCTAATGCACCCTACGCACGATGGATACGAGTTGAGGCAGGAACAATTAAATAAGTCTTCGCTTCTATCAACAAAGACATTCCTTGAAAGTTTACTGAATATGTGGACGACGCACGTGGTACGTGTTTAAGCAATTATTTAAATTCACATTAATGAGATTGTATTAATTAGAATCAAGGAACTGGAACTTTGGTAGTTTCTGCAATGTTGGATTTCTTGACATTTTCTCTCTGCGTACCGTACAGCGAGACTACCGATGGAAAGCACTTTGATTCATTGCTTGAAATGGTTGCCGATCGCGGAAGAATCCTTTTCAGATTATTCCAAGTAAATAAAATGCAATTTGTATTAAACTACAAATAACTATCTGACTTTTAGCATCCATCTATGGCTATAGTCAAGGGCGCTGGTTTGATAATGCGCGCTTTGATCGAAGAAGGTGAAAATGAAGTAGCTTCCAGGATGCAAACCTTGGCGCTTGCGGAAGGCGCTCTTCCTATACATCTTCTAGCCTCTCTATTCACATCAGGTTCTGACGGAAGACTCTTAACTCATAGACAATTATCGCGTCATTTAATTGGTCTATGGGTGACTGGAAATCCAACTGCAATGGGTTTACTGAGAAGAATTATGCCAACCGGTCTAATCACTTTCCTAGATTCTGCGGAGAAAGTCCCTGATCGTGCCTTGGAACAAGAAATGCTCAATCACAGGGATAATTTAAAGATTGCTGTGGATCATTCGAACAAGCATAGGAAGGGACCTAACTGGGCCGCGATGGAGAAACAGTTGAAGGTGGTAGAAAAGAAGTTGGAGCATTGGGGTGCTCAGATAGGAATTGTCGTTGAGAGGAAAGAAAAAATGAGGGAAAGGCCGATCGTGTTGAGACGTCGAAGGGAACGGGTCAAGGCCGAAGCCAACTGGCAGATGTTCTATTGGAAATTCAATCAAGATCACGCCTTGCCAAACCTAATATGGAACCATAAAGTATGAATTTCCATATAAATGCAGGATGTAATTTATGAACTGGAATTCTTTTTTTTTTCCAGACTAGGGGAGAATTACGAAGTGCCTTGGACAAGGAAATAGCGACCTTCGTCTTGGATAGGGAACTGGCTGGATCGGCTCTTGTAGCTTGGAACCACCAAGAGTTTGATTTGACCTATCAATGTTTAGCAGATGAAGTCAAAATAGGCGATTATTATTTACGCCTATTACTAGAGATGGATGACAACGACGATTTCCCTATTCGCAAAACTTACGAGTTTTTCAATGACCTTTATCACAGATTCATACTAACAACCAAAGTGGAAATGAAGTGCATGTGCTTACAAGCTATGGCTATTGTTTACGGAAGATATTTTGAGGATATCGGGCCTTTTAGTGACACCAAATACATTATCGGAATGTTGGATAAAGTAAAAGAATATCTCCAAATTAAATTAATTCAATTAATTTATATTATTTCCAGTGTTTCGATAAATTGGAACGCGATAAATTAGTTATGTTTATAAATAAGCTTATCATGCATAGAAAGAACGTGCGTGAGCTGTTGGATGCTGGCGGAGTTCGAATTATGGTTGATCTTCTAACTTTAGCTCATCTGCACACGTCCAGAGCAGTTATGAGGACTCAAACTAACGTAATTGAATCTGGTAACATTGCTGATCCATCAATGGAAAAAGAGTGGTATTATATGGTCGAATCAAGAAGGCAAGGACCTCTAAGTTTTAATGATGTATGCTTCTAATTAACAAATTGTTTACATAGCATTACTTCTATATTGAATTGCAGATCAAAGAATTATATTCGAAAGGTGATCTGAATAAGAAAACTAAATGCTGGGCATACGGCTTGGACGGTTGGAGGATGCTCTTTCAATTGCCTCAATTGAAATGGTGCCTAATGGCAACAAATAATCCTTTCTACAATGAAAGTGACCTCGCTTCATTAATACTGACTGTATTAATTAAAATGTGCGAATATTATCCAAGTCGGTACGTTCTTATCAAACTTTATTTGAAATCTCAAATAGTGAAATGATTGTATTTTCAGGGATCAAGATGATGCGATCATAAGGCCTTTGCCGAAAGTAAAAAGGTTATTGTCGGAAGGGATCAACCTATCGCACATTGTTCAATTGCTTCTCACATTCGATCCTATTCTTGTAGAAAAAGTAGCTACTTTATTAACGGAAGTAATGCGCGATAATCCGGAGATGACGAACCTTTATAGAACTGGAGTATTCTATTTCATTTTGATGTATACAGGGAGTAACGTTTTACCGATTGCACGATTTCTTCAACTCACTCATATGAAGCAGGCGTTCAAAGCAGAAGAAGTAAGTGTAATTATAATTTGATTTTAATATAAAATTATATTGGTTTGATTTTAGGCTTCTACCGATATCATGCAGAGAAGTATCTTAGGACATCTACTTCCAGAGGCTATGATTTACTATCTAGAAAATCATGGAGCCGAGAAGTTTGCGCAAATATTTCTTGGAGAATTCGATACTCCTGAAGCAATTTGGAATTCGGAGATGAGAAGATTACTGATTCAGAAGATCGCAGCTCACATAGCTGATTTTACGCCGAAATTGCGAAGCAACACGATGGCTCGGTATAATTACATAGCAATACCAGCAATAAGGTATCCACAATTGGAGAGGGAACTGTTCTGCAACATATTCTATTTACGTCATTTGTGCGATATAAGTAAATTCCCCAATTGGCCAATACAGGAACCGGTTAAGCTTCTTAAAGATGTGCTAGAGGCTTGGAAAATGGAAGTCGAGAAGAAGCCGCCAGTTATGACAGTCGATCAGGCTTACAAATGTTTAGGTTTGGAAGGAACTCCGGAAGAAGCAACTATTAGGAAAGCTTACTACAAGTTGGCGACGCAGTTCCATCCGGATAAGAATCCGAACGGAAGGGTAAAGTTTAATCGATTAATTAATAATTGCTGCTGAAGTTATAATGATTTAATTTAGGAACGCTTCGAGCAAATTAGTCAGGCCTACGAGTTCTTGTGCAGTCGCAGTAGTTGGAGAGACGGTCCTAATCCGCATAACATTGTATTAGTATTAAGAGCTCAAAGTATTCTCTTCGGCAGATATTCTGATGGTATGATTATTTTTATCTTAATTCGTGTTTTATGTTACAAATTGGAATTTTCAGAATTGAAACCGTACAAGTATGCTGGTTATCCTCAGTTAATAAAAACCATACAAATCGAGACTGTGGATGATCGGTTGTTCTCAAAGAGCGCTCCCTTGTTGACAGCTGCTACTGAACTTGCCTACCACACAGTGCAATGTTCTCCATTGAATGCCGAAGAGCTACGAAGAGAAAATGGATTAGAGGTGCTTTGGATGTATAAATCAAGTTAAAATCTAAAGTAAATCTTATTCTAGATTCTATTGGAAGCCTATTCGCGTTGCGTTGATGTTGTTAACAATTCTTCCAAGCCGAACGAAACATGCGTAGAGGTGTCTCAACATATAACCAAGTGCTACTGCGTCGCTGCACAGTTTACTGCGTGCAGAGAAAAGATGATCGAGATGCCAGAGCTTGTTAAAGATTTATGCAGATTGCTCTATTTCAAAGTACGTTGAAGTGACGATATTTTAAAGACGCAACTAAATTATTTATTGTTTCAGAAATTAATCAAATTATGTTACGTCGCGACGGAATGCGTAAGCGCCTTAGCGCACGATTCCATTTTGCAGATGCAACTGTTGAAAGCTGGCGCCCTTTGGCATCTTCTCTTATTTATGTTCAATTACGACTATACATTGGATGAAGGTGGCGTCGAGAAGAGTGAGAATGAGAATCAGCAGGAAGTCAGCAATCGTCTTGCCAAGGAAGCCGTGAAGGCATGCGCCCGTCTCGGGGGATACCTAAAGGGTGACCTGGAATCACCAGAGAATCCGGTGACCCGAAATATTTTAAATATAATTTTAACGCCTTATCTTGCTAATCAATTGAACTCTGATTCACCGGAAAAGGTATGATCCAACTTATACTTATATTGATTCAACATTAAGTATTTGTTGTAGGTTTTGAAGTTGCTGAACAGCAATTGTGAAACCCCATATTTAGTGTGGAACAATGCCACTAGATCTGAACTGCTAGAATTCTTGGAGAACCAAAGACAAGCTCGTGAAGAGGCGGACTTGTGCATCGATGATTCTAGCTTCAACTACTCTAGCCACAAAGATGAACTGGTTATTGGTGGAATATTTATTAAGATTTACAATCAACAGCCGGCTTACCAAATCGAGGTTGTATATTTACTTAATTTACTTATTTTTTTTATTCAAATAATTGTAATTTTGTAGAAACCCAAAGAATTTATCATAGAAATTCTGACTTTCTTAAAAGAGCAATACAAGTATATTAAGGATTTGGTGAATATAGCCTTCTCGGTTACTATTAAGGATCGATTGGAGCATACCGCGATGGCTTTGAAAGCACTTGCTAATTTAATGAAGAACAATTCTGGTGTGGATATGCAATGCATAGGTCACTTCAATTTGATGTTTAACATGTTAAACGTATCGGATGCCCTGATCCAGCAGGAAACTTTGAATGTGATTTCCATAGTCACCAGAAATAACGAATGCGTTAATGATATTGCTGCTAGCGAAGTCCTAGGTTACCTTTTGCTCGTGCTGTACACGATGCAGGACTCTCAACTGCAGATCTTGGATGTTCTACACGCGTTGATGTCCACTACAAAATTGGTGAAGGAAGCTCTGTCCAAAGGCGCCCTTATCTATTTACTAGATTTGTACTGCAACTCGGCAGTCCTTCAAATAAGGGAATCGTCGGCGGCGTTGCTTGCGAAAATGATCGCAGATAAATTGGTGGGGCCCAAAGTGAAATTATCATTATCCTCATTCCTGCCTCCGATTTTCGCTGATGCAATGCGCGATAGTCCAGAAACTTCAGTGCACATGTTCGAGCAAGCCAATGAACATCCAGAATTGATTTGGGATCAAGACGCCAAAGATAGGGTCTGCGTTACTGTAGCGAGACTGCGAAGAGAGTGAGTCAAGTAATGTATGTAAGTCGCTTTTTATAACAAAATTTATTATTTGTAGACATCAATCTTCGCAAGCGCAAGATCCAACTATGCTGTGGAAATTACCGGACATTAATGGTGTTTCTAACGTGGCCAATCCTAATGAATTTGTAGTAGCCGGAGTATACGTAAGGATATTTATATCGAATCCCGCTTGGACTCTCCGAAAACCGAAGGAATTCCTATCGGAACTCATGGAAACCTGCTTGACTCTAATGGCTAAGGATAAACCGAATGTAATTATCGATTTGATTATAGGAAATGTGAAATGATCAATAACTGTTTCAGGTTGACTTGCTGGAAATGGCAACTAAAGCACTTTGCTTGTTGCTTCAAGCGCAACCAGCTTTATTGGAACTAATCCCGTCGATGGGGTACATTCCTAGGTTGTGCAAGCAGATAGGTTCAAACGTGCGGCAGATTTCGGTACCAAAAGCAGGCATTCAAATTCTGAATTCGCTCTCTTACAGCACTGTAAGTGATAGTTAATAATTTGATTGAAATATGCATCAAAATCGATGTTTTTCAGACTTGCATAACGTCCATATCTCAATCGGAAATAATGCATCCATTGAAGCAAGCAATGCAAGTTCGCAGAGATATGATAGCTGTAGCATGCGAGTCTTTGAACAGGCTGTTCTCTGCTAATCAAGATCAATTGGTTAAGCAAGCTCTGGACGTGGATTTCGTCCAATTCTTGCTCGAGCTTCTGGACAATCGTTTAGAAGTCATCGAAAATCCGTCGATGACCAAAGCGCAAATCGTGAAAGCCTTAAAGGCGATGTGTCGCAGCTTAATGTACGGCGATAGAGTCACCAGTTTATTGGACAAAAGTTCAGTATGGTGCGATTACAAGGATCAAAGGCACGATCTGTTCATCTCCAACACCCCAAGCATTGGTTATTTAACAGGTACATATTTCAAATCCTCAAATTAAATACATATTATGCATATTATACATATTATAAATACATATTTGCAGCCGGTACTCCGACTACTGCAGGTTATTTAACGCAAGGCCCAAGCAATAATAAATTAGTATCTGGTCCGCCTCCTGTGGACAAGGATGACCCCAACCTAAGAGCCGACGGTCTTTGACACACTATTTTCTATTTGACTTTCAGTGAATACACTTCTTTAGCTTTAAAAGTATTTATAAGTGTAAATACACACATTCCTGTTATGATTTCGTTCATTCTTAAACCGTAGGAAAAAGTGATTTAGAGTAACAATGGATGATATGATTAATAAAAAGATTTAAAAAAAATAACTACAATTCAATCAATACAGAAAAAGATAAACGTTTGTGTAAAAATGTAAAGTATTTGTATTTTAATATTACCTAAATATTATACAGTCATTACAACAGATTTTAATTTGTTTAGTTTAACAAAGCAGAACACACTAATATTATAATATTATATATTCTTCTCAACATATTATTTTACTTTATTATGTATTTGAATTTAACGTATTTTCGTTGATTTTTTTTATATAAATCTATATATATATATAATAAAATTTAAAACTTTAGATAATTTGTTTTCTTTATCTAAATCATTATGTAAACAATTACACTTAAGTATAAACAAATAAATTTAGTAATTTAACGTAAACTTAATTAAAATATATACCTGATTTATATTGCAGTAGTAATTGTTTATACTTAACGTACAATTTTTTAATCGGTGGCAATCGCAAGCCCGACAACCGAAATCCCGAGTGTAGCGAAATCCCGGCTGGCTCAAAATCCCGACGTTCGAAATCCGGACTATATCGAAATTCCGACTACCATAATTCCGACTATATTGAAATCCCGACAGCGTCTTTCATTATTATAAATTTCTACAATAACATTTTTATGATAGTCAGGATTTTGATATAGTCGGGATTTCGATATAGTCGAGATTTTGATAGTCGAGATTATGGTAGTCGGGATTTCAAGCGTCGGGATTTTAATACAGCCGGGATTTCAAATGTTGGGATTTCGATACACTCGGGATTTCGGACGTCGGGATTTCAATAGACGGTCTTTCGGTTGTCGGGCTTGCGATATAGACCCTTTTTAAAATATATATAATAATACGTAAACTATTATTACAATCCATGGACCGAACTAACGTCCAAATATCTATAGGAAATTACAATGTTATCAAAGTAACCATTCGGAAACTGTTTTCTATTTCTTTTATATTTGTATTATGTGTCCAACGGTCAAATGTGCGTTCGTATGAAAATCGTAATCATTTATATTGCGATTAACGTACATCGGCATTTTATAGCATTAAGTGTATGCAAAAGTTATTTATCTAAATTTAAAGACTAATTATTTGTCAAAAGTTTGCAAGAAAATATAAAATGCAGTTGAGCACTTTTTATTCTTTAAAATTCTTATTTATATAGTAAGTATACAATAAGTAATTATTATACTTAAGATTAAGGTTAAATGTATTTTTTCTTAATTAGGGATATTTATATACTGTTTGGGAAACCTAGTCTTTTTGTTGTTATTTCATAATAAAAATGATGGATATAATTTGCAAATATCCAAATGTAGTTTGTATATTATATAAATATATAAATTAATTTATTAGTGTTGAGTTAAATTGAAACGTACATAATTTAAATATTGGTAGTATCTTATTTAATAAAAGGACATTTGAACTAAATATACAAATAAAAAATAATATGTTACCAATGAACATAGTACGGTATTTTTTACATAGTCATTTTATATAAAAATAATAATCATTATATATACATCATGAAGATGATCGAAATCAACAGTATTTGACTATGAAATTGATCAGCAATTCATCGATTTCCAATTCCTCAGAGCAATTAGTACATTGTTAAGCTTCGCCTCCCACTTCTTCATCAAATCCACATTATCTGCGGACAAAAAGTATCTGCGAATATTCGAACCATCTGCAGATGTTGATTCAGTGGACAGGGTTTCTACGAGCAAAGTGTTTGACCGTGCGCAGATTTGCCGTTTGGCAACGGCTATCACCGAATTAACGCAGTAGCTCAAGTCTATATTCAAGACCGGTTCCATTTGTTCCGGAAAGTTGAACGACAGGAAACGCGAACCCTGCAGCTTGCACCATCGACGGTTCCAAATCAGCAATTTATTTGGCTTCGCTCCGACGTTCAGGAAACCACAAAACGATTCGTTTAGCACAACCCCACTTGTTAGGCTCAAGCTTAACGTGTCTTTAATTGCGCTGCTCGCGTTGTACAGCTTAAATTGTCCGTCATTCTTTAAATTATTTATGGTTATCACGGATTTTCCAATCATCTTGAATGCGGACGTCTGGAATGTATCAACTGTTATAGTCCTCCTCGACTTTTTTCTGCCTTTCAGAAGATTCTGCGGAGATATACACAGCGTTTGTTTGCTCTACAACAATAACAACAACTATATTAAATTATTCAAAAGTTTTGCTAATACGTACATTATTTTTGAAAGACAGCGAGAATATTTCGATGTTAACTTCAAAATTTGCTGGCAAATGCTCAAAGCTAAATTTTTCTTTGAATGTTATAATATTGCTATCATCCGCAGCAACAATTTTGGTCGAAAGCACCTCAAATCCACTAAATAATACGCAAATATACCACTGGCATTGATCTTTGTTGTTCTTCACGTTACTTTGTATGGACACCGATACATTGCTTATATCAACGTGTCCATAGCAGTCATCTTTCACTTCTTCATTTTCCAAGCTCACGAGTCGATTTAGTTCTTCGTTAATCAAGTCTCGTTTTAAAGCTGTAACATAATAAGATATTAAACTATGGGTTGTTATATAACATCATCAAAATTACTTGATATTAGCAGAATGCGATGCGCTTCGACTTCCTCCAAACTAGCAGCGAACTCCTTAATACTTTTGCAATAAAGTAAGGCTTTCGATGTTTGTATCATAATTTGGTTTTGAATGTTGCTCTCCAAACTCAAGTTGCTTATCTTTTCGTGCAACGACATAGAAGTCTCGCTAATTTCATCCTGCATATCTGAAGTGTTTAAAAAGCTCTCAGAGTCAGCTGCTTCCGACAACAGAGTCGAAACATTCGAGGTTCCTACGGAATTGTTATCAGTCTACAAAAATTAAACAAAACGATTAGTATTACTATTAAAATCTTATTAGATTAGCATTTTTCAACCTTTGGCTTCAGTCCGAGGACCGCAGGTTGAAGAACACTGTTATAGATCGTACGTTTATAGATACGGTTAATTCGCTAACACCAGAACAATCGAGACTCCCCATCCTAATGACATCATCAGATTCAAAATCGTCAGCATGGACATCGACTTCTGCTTGTTCATCATCCGTATCGCAGGTGCTAGAAATACTAGAAATAGTTTGACTATCGTTGCTTCTGGTTTCCAGCAATTCCTCGTTCGCATCCTCGTAGCAAGATGAACTTATTGATTTATGCATGTATCTTTCCAAACTACCCGTGCTGTAAGCATCCGTCGGTTGTGAATTATCTTCAATGGTGCTGCTGTGCTTTATCAAATTTTCATCGAATGTTGGATCTTCGTCGTTGTTCCTGAGCGAATTGAGCTGTTGCTTACTAGCACATTTTTGAAAGTAACTATCCAATACATCGTTGAACCTTTCAGTTACCATCTCTTGCACAATCCGCGAATCTTCCACATGACAAGACATATGCTTGTTATGTTTAGCTATAAGAGCGCTTCTTCCCATAATAGGTTTCCGCCTTTCCGTTTTTCTCATAATCACGTTATTATTAATCCCGGAATTCGAAGCTACTTCAAACCTATAAATTGTATCATTGGTATCACCATCTGATTTAGTATACTCGAAAGATTGAGTTACATTCCGCCTGTCTTCCAAAGCTCTATACAGCAAATAATCAGAGCTGTGGTATTGCTTGTTAAATTTGATCTTTTGCAAACCCGTGCTTATATGAATTTCTGAACCCGCTAAGTTACAAAGAACCTTTTGCAAATCGCCACTATGTACGTTATTTAAATTGAAATAAATGTCATCACTGCTCTGCGTTTCTCCGAATTCTTTATTTTTAGGCGCAACCATCAGCTCGTTTTGAGCAGGCACGTGTAATGTATATTCAGGTAACTTCCAATCAGACATGGTTCTACAAATTTTAACTTATTTAATTAGAGATTCTATAGAAGTATAAAAGCTTACCTAATTTAGTTCAAATACGCATAGTCCTTTTAAATTGCACGAAATGGAGAAATGTCTCAGTTCCTGGTCACAGCACTATTAACATGTTTTCGGTAACAACAGTTTATCTCTGCTTAATTGCGTTCCATAATCTTCGTCTTCAAATATTTGCGTAAGGTTTACTAATTGCAATTGTATCATTTGAATTGTGTGCGCCGAGGGATTCTGCTATCAATGCCCGTTCGTAACCAATTATTTACAATTTTAAGTTATCGAGTTAATTATTTTGAAAATATTTATTTATGGTAATCACCGCTCATGTCTTACTCATCGATAACTGCGAGCGAGGTAAAATATGCTTTTTGGATAAGTTTCCATTAAATATAATGAAAAAGAATTAGTATTTATACTTTTTTTTTACTACAAGTTCTTTTTTTTAACATAAATTTTTACATACAGATAATTCCCGCCAATGTATTATTAATTTATTTCAAACACTCTTTCTTAAGCGTAAATAAATAATTTCTTGAAAATACATGTATTCTGATTTTACCATTTACATTTGAGATTAATATTAATAGCATTTTTCACTACGATCAAATATTTTTCAATTGCTATAACTAAATATTATTCTAATAGTAGAGTCTTATCCGTTACAAGAATACTAATATTGTTTGGTCTATATTTATATAATCTTTTTAGTTTATAGTTTAGTTAATTTGAAGATGTATATGAAATAAATAATGTTTAATGAATTGTTTATAATTATGAATACTTTAAATGTAATAAAACATCACGTTTTATTTACAAAAATGTTATTTACAAACAATGGACTTCAGTTTTAGTCACATATTATTATCTTTAAATCATTTTAGGAAAACATAATTAACATAATTTCAGACTTATTTAAATATGTGAACTGATAATTGAGTTCGTAAATCTGATGCTTTGATGTCGGGGTTTAACGGTAGAATGTACGTAAGTATGAACATAAATCAATCAATTCAACGTCAAAATGACATGCATTCATTTAACGTACAGTAATTAGTGTACGCATTATGTACGTTAATTAAAATTACGCATTTTCCTTTAAATAGTAGGCAACCAAAGTAGCAATAGTTGATTTTAATACCGCGACGATGCGATGCGCACACATCGAATCCTAACATAACCCAAGACTTTATTTTGCCATTAATGTTTTAATAAAGGAACAAACATGTTTGAGGCAGCAGAAATAAACGCTGAACATAAAGATTTGATACACGATGTGGCGTACGATTTCTATGGTAATCGTATGGCGACATGTTCCAGTGATCAATACGTGAAGGTATATAATTTGAATCTCTTCAACATTAATTGTTTCTAAAACATAGTCATTTTCAAGGTTTGGGATCAGATAGGAAACGAAAAGTGGACCCTAACATCAAGTTGGAAAGCTCATAGTGGATCTGTATGGAAGGTGACTTGGGCCCATCCAGAATTCGGCCAAGTCCTTGCAACATGCTCTTTCGATAGAACTGCAGCAGTTTGGGAGGAAATCAGTAATAAAGCAAATTGTTATCTGCATATAAATTGAATAACAAAACTTTTTTAATTTATTAGTTGGAGAAACTCCTGGACCTGGCGAGAGGGGTACCAGACATTGGGTTCGAAGAACAAATTTAGTTGATTCAAGGACTTCAGTTACTGATGTCAAGTTTGGACCGAAATGTTTAGGTTTGCAATTGGCTACATGTTCAGCTGATGGAATTATAAGGATCTATGAAGCACCAGATGTAATGAACTTGAGTCAATGGACTTTACAACATGAAATTACATGCAAACTTTCATGCAGTTGTTTGAGTTGGAATCCAAGTTTAACAAAGTAATTTATCAATATGCTTCACCCATTCATGTGAATAATTATTTTATTTGCAGTAATCATCCACAAATGATTGCAGTTGGTAGTGATGACAATACTGCACAAACTGGTAAGGTCTTCATCTTTGAATATAGTGAAAACAGCAGAAGATGGATGAAGATTGAAACTATTATTACCATAATGGAACCAGTGCATGATATTTCATTTGCACCAAATCTTGGTAGAAGTTATCACATTTTAGCTGTAGCTACTAAAGATGTTAAGATTATCAATTTAACACCCATCAAGTAAGATAATGATGATATTTTAATGGCAAGATTATTATATTCTTGTTTTTTTTTTAGAGATAATTCTAGCATCCAAAGTGGTTTAACAAAGTTAGATGTTCAAACTGTAGCGCAGTTTACTGATCACACTTGCACGGTTTGGCGCGCGAGTTGGAACGTCACCGGAACAGTACTTGCAACAAGCGGCGACGACGGATGCGTCCGCATGTTCAAAAGTAAGCGATCTAAGCATAAACAAATTGATAATCGCGCTACTTATTAAATGATCACTTTCTTTGCAGTGAACTACATAAACTCCTGGAAGCCAGTGACGGTCCTGAAAGGAGACGGTGCAGTGATCCCTAACGATGCGCACCGCGGATCAATTGCATCCTCGACCGGTGTTTTAACTCCTCCCATTACTCAAACTGCCAGGTATATTAAATTGGGGTCTATCTCACAGCCTAGAGATCTTCCTTGGCACTAAAAACCGCTTTTATAAAAAAAAATAAAGATCTAATAGTAATACAGTAAATGAAGCAGCGTCAAGTAAACATGGCTTAAAACAAATCGCGATTTATTATATTACTATTAACATCTCTGTATATATGGCATTCTTGTTTTAGTACGTTTGTTACATTAATAACTTCTTTTATCACCTTCGTCGGAGCATTGCAAACGATACTCGTAATTCGTTTCAATGAACGCTATCTTATTCTATATCTTATAATAATAATATTTTTTTTGTCTGTCGAAAAGAGGGGATGTTTAAATTTACTAAACCTGAGTAATTATTCTTTTTTTTTAACAATCATTTCTTTTAATTTTTCCATCGAAACTGTACGAAACATTAAAAGAGCTTGTATCGCGTTTATATATATATATCTCTATATTTTCTTATTTTTTAAAATAAATGTATCAAGAAAATTACTTGTATTAATTTTAATTAATAAATTTTTAGCTCGAATAGATTGTTTTATTTCGACCAGTTGGCTAATATTGTTTTTTGTTTTGTACGCTTAGGGGAGTCAAAGCTGCTTAAAATTCGGTGTTAAATTATTTGTTTTGGTGGACGGTTTTATTGTTGTACATATTATAAATAACGCTAAGGATTAATTAAATCTTATTTATTTTTTCCAATTTTTGCATAGCATTAATTAACACAGCGTTTCTTGTTTTCAGTTATAACGATTCGGGAAGTATGGTTCGAAACGGTGTCAACTACACATTGAAGCCGACGAACTGTCCTCAGCACATCCCACCTCGCTTATTTAAACGTATACGACAAAGTTTTAATTCCATTTAAATCAATTGTGGTAGGTTTCTTTCACTTCGCTCCATAATCTGATCTTCTTTTTTGGCGACAAACGGTGTTACTGCACCTTGCAATATATATTTAAAGAAAAAAAAAACGTAGTATTTCAGAATACAGTATTATTTACACGCTCTTCTCAGCGGGTTGTAATTTTTACCGTATGTTTACAAAATCTTTAAAAAAAATCAAACTTAATTAATGTTTAATTGGATTTACGAGAATGATCATACTTAATTCGGATACACTTAGTGTCGTTTTATATTTATTTACACTTATAATATTAGTTTTCAAGTACAATTTATTATTGCCAAATTTGTATGTACCTTGCCTACGATGTGATAATTATTTTCATAACTTATTTCTACAAACTCGAAGTTTTTCTATCTACACGTAATATAATTTGTTGCAAACATGTCCAATTTAAAATAGCCTTTGAGTATTGTAATCATGTATTCTCAAATCTACACTGAAACAATTGTCCAGGAACGGCGATACAAATATTTACATTTGAGTACAGCAAGACCTCGTTTAGCGTTTCCTCGATTATAACGAAAAATTTACTATATATGAAAGTGATTTCGTTTAACTTTTTTTCGTTCAGTGCGTTCCTACATCCTAAGCACTAAACGAGGTCTTACTGTATATATAAATAATTAGGGTAGAGTTTGCTCAAGTCGAGAGTTTAACAAACAGGGTATTTTTTATATATTTATTGAATTCAATCCAACATTTCTTGCGAAATATTATAATTTTTTTATTTATTGCGTAACCAACGTTGCCAATATTGAACACGTTTTATTATTTAATTTATATCATAGTTATATCAAACGGTTAGTGATTTTTCATACAAGGTAAAACTAAATTGTGATTGTTCGAGAGAAATTTGCGTCCGTCTTTCAAAATTGTGTCCGATAAAAGGGTGTAACTTCTAGATAATATATTTGTTTTATATAGGATATTGGAAAGTGGGAATTTACTGTGTAATTTATGTGTTACACTTTTTGGCTGTTACAAAATAATAATAATAATAATATGATATATCAAAAATTCTAAATCTAGGATAGGTGAATTTTTAACAATCGACGCATTAGTATTTTTTTCTTTAGTCTTAGGTCGAAGGTCTTTAAACCAACTAACTATTATGAATAATGTAATAATCAAAGGGTGTATGTTCAATTTATAGTTGTATTAACGTATTAAAAGTCTTCCTATGTATTGTATATCGATTTTCAAAATGTATTCATGTGACTTTCAATAAAGATTGGAATTGGTTATGAGTCTTTATTATTTATTTCTCATAACTGTTTATTTCTTTGGTCATAACTATATATTTTTTTACATTTTTTTACAATAGTTAATCTATTTTGTTTCAGACGAATTGGAAAAAATATTTTTTTATGACTGATTACACAATGCCGGAAAATAACAAAAACACAGAAAAAAATAAAACATTTACTGCGAATTAAGAAACATCAAATGTGCCGCTATCTTTATTCGGCATGTTTGATTACCACAAATGCTACTATAGTTGTAATCTTGTAGAACTTCCTGCAAATAGATTTCCTTTTGCGGTGAATTTATAAAAGGAAAATTATACAATTATTTTATCTGATATAGAATAATGAAAACATTTTATTTTGATGGCATGAAAAAAAAAACAGTTTATTAGTTTAATATAAAGAATATATATACAGTGGAACCTCGCTTAACGAACACCTCGCATACCGAGCATTTCGCTTAACGAGCAAAATGAATTGTAAGAAAAATCAGGATTTCACTATAGGAGTAAAAATCCGGAAATTTTGGAACGTTAAGAGAGGATCCACTGTATAAGAATTATTTTGGAAAAAATATATAAATTATAATGAATACTTCGTTCTTTTCTGCACAATTTTGATATTTATACAAAATTTATGACAAAAAAAATGTATGAAATAAAAATGTACGTTGTAATTTTGTGTAATTTGTAATATATTATTATTACATAAAAGTAAGTAATTATGTAACCATGATTATATAAAAATTAATCAATAATTAGAGTTTAATTAAATTTATGTGATGTGATTCACATTTAACTATTTTTGAGAAACAAATTTTATTTTATTTTAGATATTTCAATATTAAATTAGGCGTAGATTTATTGTTTTTGTTTGCACTTTAATTAAGTTTGGTAAACATAAGTCTAAATCTATTTGTTTAAAGATGGTTTTACGATTGTTATTAAAAGGGAGACATTTATTTTCTTGGAATAATTTTAAGACGTTTCTTTAGGTGCGACTGTACTTTCCCTTCTATCACAGGTGTATAAAATCAACTCTTGGAAAAATACCACAAATCATCTTGGTGTATAACGGTTTCCACATGTACTTTACTAAATTTTCTTCTAAACTTTGCTGATTTGTTTTCGTTAGTATCAAAACATTGGTGACAAACCTAGAATTTAATATTTACTAAATACATTTTACGTTTTATAACTCCTACAGTTTCGACAAAATAGTTCTGTTTTAGAAGTTCTGAGTTAATTTTATGGAATAAAATGTATTTCCCATGTAACATTTTCATTTTATTGCACAAAGAGAATGTATTAGTATAATATTTTTGAAAACTTTAAAAGTACATCAAAAGAAGACTTATGCATTAGAATGATAATTCTTCAAGAACGACTATATGTGTTTTCGTTAGTGTTAAACTTAGAATTATTTTTAGGTTTTATAACTTTTGTAGGATTTTTAATAAAATAGTTCATTTTAACTATCTTGTACAAAAAGAAAGAATTATAATAATTATTTTGAAAACTTTTGAAGAACACCAAAAGATGGATAATTCTACAGGATGTTCATTCTTCTGTCAGCAATTACCATAATCTGATCTACTTTCCATCGTTCTTCTAATAAATATGTATTAATTTAAATGGATTTTCATAAAAAATCGTTCTATTAAATTTTTTTATGGAATTAAATATATTTCTAGATGGAATAGAGGTCTTTCTTTTGGGCGATAATTGTTACCAATAAATATTTTAAACAATAAACATATTTCCCAACTTGTAGAAAAGGAATTAATTATAATTATTTTAAAATTTTTAAACTAAATCAAAAGATTGAACCTTTTTACTGTCTTATCATGTGAAACGTTAGAAGCTTTTAACACACAAAAAATAATATTTAATTGGTAAACGTCCTCATTATCCACAATAATTTCATTATTAACCCACTTGGGGTAATTTTCCCCGATTTGTCAAGTCATAGCATCCTGTAGGATAATTCGTGATTCAGGAATTATCATATTTTGATACACTTTCCATTGTGTTACATGTTATAATAAATATCATCGTTATAAACTAAACATTAGATAGTAATGAATAGAATGAACAATGTACGAAATATTTGGTGATATATCATGAATCAATGAATATATCACTCGGACAATAGAGGCCGTATATAAATTAGAGAATACAAATGAGGGCCTGATAAATATACATCCCCGGAATGATGTATCTTACATAATCAGGAGTTTAGGGTCTTGTAGGGTGAGAAGGGAAAGAAACGTCGCGTGTAAATTGAAAAGGGGCTGCGCTGATTTCCAAAAATTCAATCACCAAGAAAATCTTCCCCCTGCTTACCAAGCTAATCAGACTAATTTTCGAAAAGGGAAAATAACTTGAGATATAAGTTGCTACTTCTTGATTGATTAAAATCTTATAATTATTTATTCCCTGCTTTTAAACTTTCTTCATGTGTTTATTTGAAACTAAATATATAAAGTCTATGAAGTTGTGTGAGAAATGTTTACATTATCGGCCAAAGACACTAAAATATCGAATCGAACACGCAGCAACGGTCACACACCACTTTCAAATGAAAATAAACAATAACTCCAGAATCTAGTGCATCTCATCAGAAAATAAATAGAAGTTATAAATCGAAGTGCGGAAAAGATGATATACATTATTATTCCAATAGAGTTTACACATTATTACAATGTAGTTGTTGTGTATGTAGAATTAATTAAATAGATTATAACGATTTAAGCAAAACATTTCAGTCGCACTTCGTTAACAATTAATTTACTGTAAATGTAAAAATGTGTACACCATACACGTTATCTAATCTAAATTCCACTGAAGTTTCTGTCTTTAAAAATAAAAACGATCAACACGTGCAGGGAATTTAGTATTTAAGAATGTATTAGTGGCTATATAGTTTTTAATGAGACAGATAAGTCTTAGATATATCGGCAAGCACATTAATCCTGGAAGTTATTTTAAGTAATTGATATCGTCGAGGCATGAGAGACAACAGTTAAAAAATATATACGAAGGCAATAACTGTAAATTTAATTTATTTATTTAAAAGTATGAAATTTATTGCTTTCAAATAATGTTTACTTCAAATAAATTGTTTAAAGTTATTTTCATTATTCTTAGTGGTAATTATTGAAATAACTACTGCATTTGATAATAACAACAATATCTATTTTGTTAATCATGGAACATATGACAGAGTAAATAATTGCAAGAAATGTATTAAATAACAAATATAATAATCTTGCGTTCAATATATATTTTTGTTTAATATTGTTTATTTATGTATATTTAGAATACATTATTAGATGAGTAAACAAGTTGATGATGATTATTGTTATTTTTAGATATTTCTCAAGAAATATCTAAATTATCTACAAATTATGTTCAGCATATCTTCCTTAACTCTGTTTATGTTGATTTTATGTGAAAAAATGTAAAATTTAAGAAATATCCATTTGCATTTGCTGGTGAAACTATTAATATGGTTGTACCAAACATTTAAACAGTAAAAATTGTATTATTATAATTCTAATAAAACAAATGTTGCAAATAACTAAAATATTTATGAATTAGATGTATAATACTTACTACAGGTTTTCATTTTTATTTCTCTTAGAATTTACCAAATGCTTGTACATATTTTTGGTAATTAATGTAAGTAATAAATCAATGAATTAACTATTAATAGATGATTACAATTCAAATAGGAAGAATGGTTGTGAGATGTAATAATTAATAAATCAACTCTTTGAATAAATCTAGAATGTTTTGTATATATTTTCCATGTGAATTTGAAATACATGAAGAAATCCATAGAAGCGCAGTCACTTCGACTGAAAAACGAATTATTTTCGAATACGTATAGAAATTATAATTCCTTACCGGTTCCAATTTGCTGGATATGTTTTTCGCAACGTAATCAGCGATTGATCTCGCAATGGGCTTGTTGCAAAATGCCATGCGATGTCTACATCGTTTTACTATAATTTAAGAAATACAATCAGTATGCACGCTTGCTTGCTTGCTTGCTTGCAACGTCGAATTGGACTAATTGCAGCGACGGACTGGATTACCTGGACTAGAGACCTGATGTTTGTGGTCATCGCAGAGGCCGTTGTCCGAGGATACCTTCTGGAGGGTCGCAGACAGAAGATTACTCGGCGCGGTGGCTGCGCCTTTGTTTGGGCTGCGTCTGTTCGTCATCACTGGCAACATACTACAACATCACGATTCATATGTTTTATGTAAAATAGTTGTGACATTTACCTCCTTCGCTTCGCTGCCCTTTCCGCGGTATGCGTTGGGCCCGTAGTCAAAGGTCTCCGATTTGCAGCCACCTGGATTGATTTCATTATTGCGTTCTCCGGCGAAACGTTGGCGCTTTGCGTTCGAGTCGTCCTTCTGTTGACGGAGGAGATAAAAAAGCAGTTGAAGGCAACGCGAAGGAAGCGGAAGCGGAAACCAAACATTCCGGCCTACCTTAATTGCTGCTTCGACGATGGAATTCTATCATTCTCCGTCGACTTCCTGTTGATTCGTGAATTTCTCGTGGGTATTGACATGGAATACAGCAAGTCGTTATATAGATCATACTCAGTGGATTTAGTCTTTGAGTCGCCTTTAGGTGTGGGCGAGAGATTGGTGAGGAGTTTCGGAATCGGCCGAACGATTTTCTTCTCGCAGGTGTCGTTAATGCGCTTCCTTCCGGAGCTTCTTAGAGTCGGATCCTGGGGTGTAAGAGAATCGCATTTGATGCGCTTAATTTCTTGAGAAGACGCCAATCTCCGAAGGTTCGCGCTGCGCTCTTTGACGTTGGCTGCTTCCTTCGAGGACAACTGCCGCGCGGCTTGTTTCAAATCGCCTTGCTGCTTTTTTTCTACTCTCAAGGGTATCATATCGATTCGTCGTGTGGGCGACATTTCGTGCTTTAATCCTTTCTGTATCGGTGCCGATTTTAAAGTGTTGTGTCTTTGCGTTGTCGATCTGGTTTTGGAGATGCGCGGAGTGTTGAGAATAGGTTTCGAGCTAATCTGTATTCCTGGAGTGGTGTAATGCGGGGTCACGATCGACTCCCCTTCCATATGCGTTAGTTTCCTCCTATGCACCAGCAAATTGTAAAGACCCGCGATGTTTCCCAGATGATCAGACTTCACGGCGTTCTGAATATCCAAGAAGTTCAAACCCGTCAGCTCAGACACCTCTTTTAATATCTGAAAAAAAACGGTATAAATATAACGTGAAACTGATAATACACTAGGTGGTCTTTACAGTCATCTGCGCAGATTCGTCCAATTTCTTCAGCGGATTGGAGCGGATGGCTTTGCGGCCCTTCTCCGTTACCCACGGATGGAATATGAGCTCGGTGATATTAATCCTCTTAGACGAATCGGCCACTAGTAATTTGGCCATCATAGCTTTAAACTCGCTAGAAAATAACGCCAAAGCTTTCTTGTGGGTATTAGATAATCCCTTGTTGATTTGCTCGAGCAGTTTCTTTCTGCGCTGCTGCGGGGTTATTACGGCTCCGTCGCGCGATGAGCTTATAAAAGGCAGTTGACCAACGACCATCCCGTACAGAATTACGCCTCTGCAAATAAAAAAAAAGAAAAGTGTATTACAATTGCTGCAATATTTGATAGGTGTAATACAAGCTCCAGAGGTCGACTTCTGGTCCGTAATGTTTCCCTTCGACAAAGAGTTCCGGAGCTGCATACTCTGGAGACCCGCAGTGCGTCCTCAAAGGATTCTCCCCGTTGTAGATGTTGCTCAAGCCGAAGTCCACGATTTTAATCTTGTCGTTGGATTGATTTAGCATGATGTTTTCCATTTTCAAGTCCCTGCGAAGCGAAGAAGTGCAAGTTTAAAAACCTCATTCCGGCCGTTTGCCGACATCATCAAGACTGATTATTATTATTATTTCGGTAATAAAAATAAATCCGTATACAAGAAAGAGTCCACCGAAACGGCGCAGAGCATGAGTAATGAGCGAAACTTCGACAGTCTTAATGCCCCGACCCACGGTATTAATAATATCGCTTTGTTAAGCCAAATGTGCCCGCATAACCAAAACCTCTCATCCTCCATCCACCAAGCAAACTCTTACGGCTCTTATTGCGGACGCGATCTTTCATTAGGAGCATCCCCTTTCCGTGGACCGACTTCTCCAACTTTACCATTAATCAATTTAATTTGTATCTCCGCTGCATTATGTATACACAATATGCGGTTCGCTATTGCTGCTGCTACTCCTCGCTTTTGCCGATTGGCCAGACTGAATTATGAAATAATTGCGGGAATGACCGGCGCCAGCGAATTCTATCTCATATTTTGTAAAATTGCGCTCCAGATTGTATGGAGTAAATAAAATCACCACATAAATTTGGTTTTAAACTCGCTGCCACGCAGTGGTCGAGGCCTGCCAATAAAGCTGTCCTCCATTGCGGTGACACGGTAATACATGGCAGGACATACATCACGGCACGACGCCGAACGGAGCAAAATGAAATGAGCAATAAATAAAACGTGTTCACTGTGTATGTCTCTGTGTGTGTGTGTACATATATATACGCACATATGTGTGTATGTGTGTAAAGTCCTCGTGTTCATCCATCAGGCCCTGTGGACCGCAAAAACCGTGAAAACACGGTATCAAAAATAATTTTGGTCTGCTAATGAAATATTAGTCTTACTCTACAATTCTTTCTCTAAATGCATTCCCTTCGCCGTGCAAATGTACATACATATACACACACACAAAGATTTAATATAGGTCAAGAGATATATCACGCGATTGCTGTATATGCCCAATGGTCATAAACCACAATTCAATTATTTAGAAGCTATGGTATTGCACAAAAAAATGGTGACCATTGACGTCACTGTAATCCGCCTTGACGTGTGATGAATCGTACGTGGGTTGTTATTAAGTGAAGGAAGTTATGTTCATGGCTACTAATGAAAATATGTTGTATTATCTTCAATAATTTGAGATATAAAGAAGACATTATGCCTTAATAAATATACTTTTCTAACATTATTGAAACACATGTATCTTCAAGCTAAAGATAACTTTATCAAATTACACAAAAGTCTAATGGGATGCAGTGAAGCGAAACTATGGTCAATAATCTTTTACAATAGTTATAAATATTTGGTATTATCTTATGTAATAATGATATTTATTCTAACAGTCAAATATAATCAATTAAACAGACATTTATATAATCAAATTAAAAAACATGTCTATTGACCATAGGATTTTTCTTTTTGTTTACCTCTCGTTCATTGCCCAACTGTTGCAGTTAATAATTAATCAATCAAAAAGTATATTAAAAGTCCGTTTAACAATAGACCGCGTTTTTTTTCGAACCTCTAAAAAGTGTTAAATATTCGTTATAACGTCGTGTTCTCAAATCCTAAAAGGGCTCAAAATTTACGGTGATTTAATTTTACAGCATAAATTGGTTTGTGATATAAAACGATTGAAGTGTTATGTGCTGTAGGCAATATCAAACTCGAAAAAAAAAATGACTGACAAATATACGAGGATTTTCAACAATAGTAATGGTAATTGTAAGAGCCCATTGTTGATCGAATTGTTAACCTCGTTACTACAGAAGGATTATGAAATGTGTACGAGCAAAGTTATTGAAGTGTTTCTGAAGGTTTATGATGAAATACTTTGCAGCAAATAATTTTAAAAGAAATTGTTAAAGTTAATAGTTAATAGTAATTATGTATAATTAAATCTACTCTTTAATACAATTTAATTCATTAAATTTAGTCTATTTACAATACGCACATTTAATAAATTATAAAAATTGGGAATGAAACATAAATTTATTTTAAATAAAAATAACAGTGTGAATGAAGATAGAAATAAGATTGCAAAATACTTACAAAACTATTAAAAAATAATAATTTAATGAGAAAAAGAAATCTCCATTAAAACATCTCCAATATAATTTAAGATCAAAGAGGCAATTTGCCAAACCTCTAGGCGAGCGAGAACAAGTTTTCTTATACTCTCTCATCCGAAGTTCAACTCTAATAAGGTAGTATTTTTTGTTTCCCTGCTGAAACTTACAAAAACATAAAACGATGAACTGCATGGATCCATTAGTCTCATGTTCGGGTTAACGTTCAGCTTATTAAATTTTATTTCCGTCTTTAGTCTCTTTATGATTCATCCAAGTCAATTTTATATTTATTTGTACGGATATATATATATTTACATGTATTTATAGATGCGAAAACACTTGTTTCTTAACGACTACTTCATGTCAATAATACCAGTTCTTCTTTTTCTTTGTTTTAATCTATTTCATCTACATGTTAAATATAATAGATTGTTAATTATTAAATTTTTCATCCATTATTACCACGATCCATTATTACTACGATCGATTAGTCCGGTTTGAAATAGTCCGGTATATTTTTCAATCTGGACTAATCGAGGAACTAATTAAATACTATTATTTTTTTAATTAAAATTTTGTTTGTGTTTATATTTTCAAACCGTATTATAGCGAATCCGTATTATATGTGCATCATGATAAAAAGCTTAAGAAAGTTAAGCAAGATGCGATGTTGCTATTACTCGAATGGTTTTGTTACTAATTTAATGACAAAACAGATTTTTCTCCGTTCTAATTTAAGGCCTGATTACATAAATATTAAGAATTTAACTTATAACAGAATAACCTTGTAATATTTACGTCAATAAATTACTCATATGATTTTTCTCACATATTTTTTCATATTAAGATTGGTATGAAAATGTGTAAGGAAATTCCTTCCAAAAATCGATTTCCCCGCCTCCCTCATATTCATTTGCAGACGTTGAAGATCCGTAAAAGCAAAAGAATAGCTGTCACCATCCTCATCCGCAAATCTGACAGATGTAAATAATGACTGTTGCATAACCGTGACTCGGAACTGCTGCGTCTCCAAATACATCACAAAACCATTTAGCTCGATAAATGCCATTTTAATATATCGTTTGGGGTGGCGTCTGTTCCAAATTTAAACAAATCCAGATATATTATTTTGAAGTTTTGTCGGGTTCTTACAACAATTAATTTTATTTTTGGTCTCTTACTTCTCAATAGATTTTGTGTGTTAAACAATTAATTTCTAGTTATTATTACATATACTTATGTAACCAATAGAATAATAATGTTTGAACTGAAATATTATTATAATAACGTATTGTTAATTTAATTAATAATATTATAATTAACATCAAATATTTAGTTAATTGATCGTAGTTTTGGATTGGATTGGAACTTTGTGTATAAATAATTATTACAAATAATTGTTTATTGTACCAAATATTGTTAGGATAATATTTTGTACTGTAAACTAATTAGTGTTAATTGCATAAATATATAATCCTATTTAATACTTAGATAAACAAAAATTTATATAGAGAATTTAATTCAATCTTTCTTTCAATGTTTCTTATTGATAAATTACAGTTTTAGTATGAAATTCAATAACAATTATGTTAAACCTAATGTTTGATTATTAGACTAAAGTCTGTTTTTAATAATTTACAGCTTCCACAGTTAAGCAAGGTGTTTCGTGGATGGGTGACCTATACCATTTACTTCCTTGGAGTTAATTAATAAAATAGAGATATGCACAGCAATACCTCGCATAGTTCGAGTAATCGGATCTGCCAATATCCCGGACTATTCGATACTGGACTAATGAAAGAACTAAATACAGTAACACCTCGATTAGTCCGGATAATCGGTTCTGCCAATATCCCGGAATATTCGATACTGAACTAATGAAAGAACTAAATACAGTAATACCTCGCATAGTCCGGGTAATCGTTTCCGCCAATAACCTGGACTACCTGATAGTGGACTAATTAATGGAAGAACTAAATACAGAAATACAGTAATACCTCGCATAGTCCGGGTAATCGGTTTCGCCAATATCCTGAACTACTTGATACTGGACTAATTATTGGAAGAACTAAATACAGAAATACCTCGCATAGTTCGGGTAATCGGTTCTGCCAATATCCCGGACTAGTCGGTACTGGACTAATGTAAGAAGAAAATACAGTAACACCTTAAATAGTCCGGGTAATCGGTTCTGCCAATATCCCGGACTTTCGATACTAAACTAATGAAAGAACTAAATACAGTAATACCTCGCATAGTCCGGGTAATTGGTTTCGCCAACATCCTGGACTAATTAATGGAAGAACTAAATACAATAATACCTCACATAGTCCGGGTAATCGGTTCCACCAATAACCTGGACTACATTATAGTGGACTAATTAATGAAAAAACTAAATACAGAAATACAGAAATAGCTCGCATAGTTCGGGTAAGCGGTTCTGCCCATATCCCGGCCTATACGATACTGGACTAATGAAAGAAGTAAATACAGTAACACCTCGCATAGTCCGGATAATTAGTTCCGCCAATAACCCGGATTAGCTGATAGTGGACTAGTTAATGGAATAACTAAGAATTACCTCGCATAGTTCGAGTAATCGGTTCTGCCAATTTCCCGGACTACTTGAAACTGGAATAATGAAAGAACTAAATACAGTAATACCTCGCATAGTCCCGAAGTACTTGATACTGGACTAATCGTAACATATTTTTTTATTTGGTATTTTTAGTTATATTTAATTTTTTAATAAAATAAGTCGCTAAGAATCAATAAAAAAAAATGATTTGTAAATGGATAAAGCATTTATTCGCAAAATTCCATGCGGTAAATTGAGTTGCATTAGTAGAGTAAAATATCGGTCTTTTAGTTAACTTTATTTAAAAAAATAATGCCTATTTGCGGTGTCCGTGTTTTCAGAGAAATGAGTTAAGTTCTTAAAGTGTAAGTTGTTGTTTAGGAGGTGCAATCAAATTCGTACAAATTTCCTCTAGCTTCCAAGAAGATTGCCTTGGGGACTGGGACCGAATTTCCGGTGATTTAGTTCTACTTACGCCACACACACACACACTCTGACACATATATACACGCACATACACAAATACACACCCCCACCGACCGTTCGGATGATTGTAATTAAATGAGAATCATCACGGATTGCTCGCATCTCACGATATGCATTTAAACGTAATTATTCAGCTAAATATTGACTAGACTGGAGCGGCGAATCAAAATAATTCCTTAAAGATGTGCATGCAAACACCGTGTCGACCATCAAACAATTATATTTTTTTTTGAACGCGCGAAGCGTTAAATGCGCCACTTTGAGGCCGAAGAATGAAGGGAAAACAAACACAAAAAATATATAATAGAGTAAAAAGAAATAAACTTGAGGGATCATTTAACGTAATTTACGTTCGCCGCTAATGGAATTTACATTTTCAAACAAACAAAGGCATTACCAGAAATTATCGACCTTGCCGAATCAAATACGCAGCTACGCGTTAAGAAAATACTTAGCATATAAAGTGCCTCAAAACAAAGGATTAATGTTCTTGTTACTTATGTTCGAATTAATGAGACGCTTTTCAAATTCGGTATATTTAACACAATTTTTTTTGTTTCGTGATGTGGCAATATATTTAGTTAATGTAAACTTTAATTAGTATTAAGAGAATGTTAATATTTACCTATTTACAGAAAGACAATGGTTGATAGGATTTGCAAATACATGTGCTAATAAATAAATTATAAATCTCCTTATGTTTAAACTAAAATAGTATATATGAATATAATCAAAAGACGTACGTACGTTTGTGCGAATAATATGTATTTTTACATAAGATCAATTTTATTCTACTATAATCTGAAACTCTCTATTTTCTATAAATTATTTCATAATAACTAGTATAGTGCGGCTTCGATCAGTCCGGATTCACTATAAGAGTTCAAAACAAATTAAATTATAGTTAAGAAAACTAAAATGAAGAAAATTAGTAAAAAATATTAAATAGATAAATTATTGTTGTTCCTCTTTAACCAGTAGATAAGCTTCTTTTTGTGCTGTTTATTTTTAACACAAAATTATTTTTTTAATAAAAATGATCTTTTTTCTCTTTATGCAGACAAGTTCTTCGATTAGTCCGGTTACAAACAGTTCGTTGTATTGGCAGAACCGATTATACGGACAATGCGAAGTATTGCTGTATAGTGCGAACTAAGAAATTATAAAACGTAATAGCAATGCAAACATTTATAAATAAATTGACTGAAATGTTTGGATTTCTTTAGATGCTTTGAAAAGAAAGTATCAATTATTTAATTTGTGTTTTTATATAGTTACCACAGTTTATGTAAGTCTTTGGAGATGATAACGTTTTGAGGTTGTAATTGATAATACTCAGCAAAAAATGTAGTTAACAATACCAGTTTCAGTTAAATCATTTTTTTAAAAACATACAATTTTTTAAGATTATTTCAGGAATTTCTTCTTTTAAAGATTATAATAATCTGCGAAATCTTTCATTGCTTAGGAAGCGAGGAAACTTAATGTTATGAATAAACAAACAAATGAAAGGGAAAAAGACATCGTATAAATGAGGTGTTGAAGTGCGCTCGCGTCGTCTTATTAACGAGGTACTTGGGGGTACGGAAAACCACAGGATGAAACTTCATAGAAGAGGACGATAAGGGTCGCGATTTTGTACGTCCTGCTGACTGGACCCTTAGCGTTTTACCCATATTGATTTTGCCTTTGGTTGCGAACTCAGCATTTCGAACAAAGTCGGATGGAAAAAAAAAAGGAGAGGAGAAGAATCTTTGGCCAGAAGTTGCGTAGGCGTGAGCGCGTGTGCAAATAATCTCTCCATCGGAATAACGTCTTTATTGGAGGGACCGTTTTTAACCCCTGCGTTACGCCACATCCTTCCTACCCTAATTATAGATAAATGCTCAATCGTAATTAGAAGCACGCAATAGATTAAAGAAAAACAATTAATATTTCTTTCATGTTTTCATCATCGCTGTTGTCAAAGAACTGGAACTTTTATATATTTTTTTTGGTCGCACTTCTCTTGTGATATATTACGTTTCGTAAGGAGCCACTTGAGTAAATACATCAGCATATGTGTAGTTCTAACCTATTCCACGACATCGTGCCATAAAGTCTTTCGTCGTTGTCGTCGTCGACGAATGTAAACAACCGATTATAGACCGGCTCGGATGTTGATTCGATGGAACCGTAATATACACAAAAAAATTAAATAAAAAGAAGTAGTATGACATGCATACATTTTTAATTAAGGGAGGGACGTTCAATGTTAATTGGACAACATTGCCTTTTTTTCCACTCGTGATGATGATTCGTTTCATTTTCAATTTCGCTCTGAAAATCTTTTATGTTGCGAAGATTCGCCATCTAATGAGGTCATTTGTATGCCGCACGGGAACTGGTCTAACTGCTGCAGTTGTATTTCTTTAGCTGCGTTCGCGTAGCGCAGGCCATTTCAAAAATTAAATTCACGAACAATTAATAATTTTATTGTACGTTCCTTCAAAGAATATCAAGTATTGGAAATACAAGTAACGACATACTATTGAATTAATTAAATATATTTATTACGTTACAATATATCGCAACCCATGTATACATATATATATTTGAGTTGACTCTTTGTGGCTCAGATTTTATCAAAATTGTCGATTTTTTTTGGATAAATTAGGTTCAAAATAAGTAATATTTACACATTATGAATTCAACATGATCAACATTTTCTATTTTTGTTTAGTTTGGAATGTTTGGAAATAATTATTCCTTATGTTGTTGTTCCCATAGTGGAAATATATACTTATTTTGTTTTTTTTTTCTGTTATGAAATGTGTTTTACTATGAATTTATAAGAAATCCATGATAGTACAATTGTTTTCTAGATTTTTACTTCAGTTTGGACCGGTCCAATTCAGGCAACTTTTAGAAAGTGGTCAAAAATTGGGTAAATTTTACAAGAAAATGCGTAAATATTACACACCTGATCATAATTTGAAAATATTACAGTTATGATAATATATTTGAACGATCGTCCTTAGATCAATATTTTAGTAATCGGTGGCAATCGCAAGCCCGACAACCGAAATCCCGTCTATCGAAATCCCGACGTTCGAAATCCCGAGTGTATCGAAATCCCGACGTTCCAAATCCCGGCTGGCTCAAAATCCCGACGTTCGAAATCCCTACTATATCGAAATCCCGACTACTATAATCCCGACAATCAAAATCTCGACTATATTGAAATTTAGTCTATATCGAAATTCCGACAGTATCTTTTATTATTATAAACTTCTACAATATCATTTTTATGGTAGTCGGGATTTTGATATAGTCGGGATTTCTATATAGTCGGGATTTCGAAAGTCGGGATTATGGTAGTCGGGATTTTGACATAGTCTGGATTTCAAGCTTCGGGATTTTAATACTGCCGGGATTTCGAACGTCGGGATTTCAATATATGGTCTTTCGGTTGTCGGGCTTGCGATATAGACACTTTAGTAATATATAGAAGATCTAAGTAAATACTAAACGAGACTAGACTGCATAAAGAGAAAACAAGCATTTGTATACCATTTTATAATTTATTTTTATGTTAAATGATTAAAATTTTGATTATTTGAATATTTATAACCAGACTTTAGTAAATCCGGACTGATCATTAACTGTTCACTAATACCTAAGTAAATAATGAATATTTTTTAAATGTTATCGATTATGTTTTATTTATTTATTTTTACTCTACAAAATAAACAAGTTGTTCAGTCAAAATTTCACTACTTACAAAGTGTTCCGTTGCAGGAAAAGTTTAGGAACCCCTGAACCTTTTTTCATAGAAAATTCGAATTAAAATTGAGTGCTATGGTTCTTTTCTAAAAATCGTCCTATAAATTTGGGTTGCGTCTTATGGTCTGACAAATAGGTAAATTAAATTTAAAATATATTTGTACTTTCTACATGTAATGAATTGTACCCATTTAAATCATACTTTGGATGATAATCATAGTATTTTCAAAGTTTGATTTGTTGTAATTATTTTATAAAAGAAATTTGTAGATAATTCTGACTTATAATGGATCATATTAGTGAATAACAAAGTTGAATATAAATATTATGGGTTAATCAAGAAAATTAAGACTTTCAAAGTAATTAAAGTTTTTATTGAATAATAAAATCTTCAATTGATACTTTTCAACATTTCTGTTTGGATATATGTAGTAATTAAAAAGTTTTATCAATATTTGTTGATAGATTTAATTAGTTTGTAAAACAAACTAGTATTTCCTTCTAAACTCATAAAGTAAAAGAAAAATCAATATGTTAATAATACACATTGTACATGATTACAGCGGCTAATTGAGGGCTGAATTTGCTTCGACGGTAATTAGCGTTCTCTTAAATGCATCTTTCCATGTTCATGTGAAACATGATATATGAATTTCGTTGGGAAATTGGTAGGTACATTGGAAGGGCGACGCCGTGAGAGGGAATGGGGTGGATGGTAGGAAGGAAGGCAGGCAGCGAGTCGGAGCGAAAAAAGATGAGACAGAAAATTTAATTAGTTTTCGCCCCAAAGGTAAAGCATTAGGTATTTATAATGGAGCAGCTAACTGAAATTAATGAAGGTGTTGTATGCGTGTCGTTCGAAAGCAAAGCTGGAGAGAACAGTCATTGATTAAAATATGGCGTTAGGTAATTATTTTTCCAGGCGCTTAGCATAAACAATCGACCGACCGTTTCGAGCGAAGCGAAACCCGCACTTCTACCCATCCATCCATTGATAATAACAATCAATTAACGTATATTTAACAATTTAAAAAAACCAGCAATTAATGAAATAATCATCAGGATTTCGATTATAAACGACTTGTTTGCACCAAAATATAATAGATTATTTTTTTTTAACTTTTTAAGTAATATAATAATAATAATGTTTATTGCATAAAAAAAAAAACATATACAGAAATAAAAAGAACAAAATAAATATATATATATAATTTCAATAAAGTTAACTGATACAATTGACCATAGGTCTTTCTGCCCGTATATAAAGCAAAAAATCCGAAATTTTAAAGGTAACGTATGTTATGCTTATTGATTGCAGATACTATTACAATAAATTGGTAACTTTTTATTAATTAAAAAAGGATTCATACGTAATATACTGTTAATAACTGTTTTCTATTAGTAATTTTATAAAATTTACTCGCCTTTTCATTGAAAGTCTTATCTAGATTTTATTTTATCTATAAAAGCTGATACAGTCGCTTAACTAACACCTCGCATAACGAGCATTTTGCTTAACATGCAAAATTAATTGTAAGATAAATGACTCGCTTAAGGACGTTTAGCATAACGAGTGAAGATGAGAAGAGAAGTCCCGGATTGCGCGAGTTTAATATATCTAAACCATTGACAAATCGACTATAAGTGCTGAAAATCTGTAGCACTTTCAGTATCAAAATTGTTACTTATACAGGAAACCTCGTTTAACGAGCGAATTGTAAAAATGACTCGCTTAACGAGCGACTTTTCGTATAACGAGTGACTAGTAGATTGTGCGCATTAGTTTATATGGAGAAAATTCTTTCACTGTACGAGTAAAAATAGGGAAATTCTGGAACGGATTATGTTTGTTAAGCTGTATTAAAAAGTATATTCATCCATCTTGAATCACGTTTTTTTTTTAATTCGAAAACGTAATCGCGTTGACTCATGCATTCTTATTCAATATTTTCTATAGAAGATAGAAGATGCGAAATGTAAATATTTCATTAACTCCGTTTTGCTTTAATAAGAATTATATAATTAGAGTTATGGACATACTCACACATTAACCGCAATTGTTAATAGTAGAAATTGCTAAAGTTTATATGAGAGGAAACTTTAAATAATTACAGTTGGAATAAGAGGTTGAAGTAAATTTTTAGAAAATAACCACTAAGATTGATACAAAATTAATACAGACGATAAAAATAAATGGAAAGTTACAATTATTTTTTTTAAGTAGTTTTTGAAACAACGACAACGACAGAGAAGCAGAGAAGAAACGCTACATCAATATACTTTACAAAGCATATAGGATAAATTAAGTATTATTTTGTAAATAACGACAACGTAAGCAGAGAAGAAACGCTACAATTCAATATACTTTACAAAGCATATAGGATAAATTAACTATTATTTTGTAAATGTATATCCTTGTACTGAAAGGATACTACGCTTAAAAGAAAGAACTTCATCAAAATTTAACTACAAACAAGAAAAATTATGAAAAAAATCTCATAAAAATATAAACAAATAAAAATAGAAGAAATAGAAGTATAAGATAAAAATCAAGACCTTGTACAAGTTCTATGTTTTATATACTCGTATTACACGACATTATAATAAACCAGTAACAAATTTAAACCGTACTTTTTAAAAATTAAAAACAATAAGGTGTAAAGACCTATGGTCAACAACTTGTTGCAATTATTCATGTTGTATAATTTGCATTTTAAGTTTTTTTATGCAATTTAAACACATTTACACTCATGCTTGTCAAAAGTTTAAAGACAAAACAATGTTAATTAAAACATGAAATATCACTTCATATATTCTGTATGTCTTCTCTCTTGATGTATTAACTTATGGTATGACTAATTGAATTCGGTGTAATGTAAATTACCGGTCATTAAACAAACAAAAAAAAGAGAAGACAAATGTTTACGCTAATGGCGTAATCCTCAAACATAACGTTTCCGTATGCATATACATATGTTATTACTAATATATTTTTTCTGCGCGCGGAAGGTCATTGGCCGCGCAGAAACGACTAATAAATTCATGAGATGATAGCAACCTCATCGTCAAATTACACCCTATTAGTTCAGCCAGAATAGACGCCCAGCAGCAATGACTCACAACTGTCTCTACCTACGCGGGTTCTCACATGTCTTAAATAGTTGTTCACTTCTTGCTTATTTTTTTTTATTCTGCAAGGAAGTTTTCTATAATTACAGATTGCTTTAAACTTTGTTTCGTTAAATACTTTAGTACTGCGCTATGCATCCTGTATACATTCCACGTTTTCCATCGATTTTGAAGTATCCATTGATCCTTAAACATTCCGTGCATGGTAATTAAGGAAATTCCCCTATTATTTTTCTAAATCAATAATATATGCTATTTCTATAATTATTAGTTCTGTTGCTAATACAAATTAAGTATAGAGAAGTATCAAGAGAAAATATCTATTTTTTTTAAATATATAATAGCAATAACTTTGCATAATGAGGCTTCGATCAGTGCGGATGCAGCATTGAAAGAGCCGCATGCTCTAGTTATACAAAAACGGCTCTTTTGATAAGAAATTGCGGCTCCCAGGTCTCAACAATTTTCTTAAAAGGCAAATGGTTGCCGTCACTATACTATACTGTTAAGTCTCTTAAAGTCCTAGATTAGTGCGGTTTCAAAAAGTACGATGAATTGGCGTATTTGATTACCCGTACTATACGAAGTATTACTATAGTATTTTTTTATTAGGTTATATTATGTAACTTGTCTACCAATAAATCATTCAACATATATCACAAACAACTAAATATTTCCTGATGATAAAGCAATATCAGAATCAAATGAAAAATTTAAATTCGAATCACGTATCTCCAAGAAGAATGGATAAAAAAATGGAGATTTCGAGTAAAAAAAAATCAATACACAACAGCTAATATATTTAATGCTCAAATGGAATTGATTACATTTACATATTGGTTGACACATAAAAATCTTTTAGGCAAAGTGAAAAATTCGATTTTAATGTAAATTGTTATTGTTTCTTTATAATGAAAAATGTTTATTTGAAAGAGATTTAATATTTCTAATGAATCTCATAAATTTGGGATTTGTATTTTGAATGTTTGATATTTATAAATATTTAATGGTTTTAGGGTGAATAAATGTGAAAATTAATGAAAAATCGACGACATATCTTCCGGCATTAATATAACAAAGTGTGGTTGAAAATCAAAGCAAAGTTAAATATTGGATTAAGGATTGAGCCAGTGTATACTTTAATATGATAATTATAAAAAGTAAAGTATCAAGTAGTTAAAAATCGACGAATTTGAGTATAATGTGAAAAGTTTAGTTATGATTACTAAAAAGGGATTTAATTTAATTATTGGATTTAATTTAAACAAATATTATAATAAAAAACAATATACCGTTTAGCGTTTCCTCGATTAACGTTGATTCGATATAACGCGGTTTACTCGTCTAAAAAAAGCAAGGCTATGAATACATACTAAGCGCTAAGTGAGATCTTACTAATTAATGATGAAATATAATTGATTACATTTATATATTGTATGACAACAAACATCTTTTTTTAATGAAAATTATAATTCATGTTTTAAAAATCTATATTTTTGAAAGAGAGAGCTTTAATATTTCTAAAAGATTTGTAACAATACTCATAAATATGGGAATTTCTTTAATCACTTTGATCTCGTATTGTGAATGTTTAGTATATATAAATATGTAGTAGTATTAGGTATTCGCGGTGAATAACTGCGTAAATTAATGAAAATTCCATGCCTTTTCTCCACTGTATTAATGTAAACAGGTAATGCGCGCTTGCAAATCATAGCAAGGTTGAATGTTGGATTTAAGTATAGGGTTAAGGGTAGATTAAGCTAGTTGCAGCCCAGTGCGCTGTAAACAAGGCACTTATGAGCGTGGAGCACGTGCAGGATCATGAATAGCTCGTTAGTGAAACTCTCAGGCCGTAATTAGTGTTCATTGGACACCGCGGATCATATGTGCGGTTGCTGGATAATTTCTCGATGAACCACCAGAAAGCAAATCCTAAGTGAGTACTTAGGCCATATTAAGGACACTAGAAAGATTAATTATGTTTGTAATATACATTTTATCCGAAGCGAAATGATGGGCAACACAGATGGTTATTACATAAAACCAGTGGTCGTGCTCGGAGTAAACAATACTAAAAACAAAAAGGAAACAGCAACAAGATGTTGCTTTAAATCGAGCCACGCACAAGGATTCTTGGTAACTTGATTTCTGTGTACGTATTTTATTTTTTTTGTTCCTTTCCATTTGACCCATAACATAAAGGATATTATTGTCATATAAATCGTTTCTACTTCTTCTTTTTCTTCTGTCTTGTTTTTTTTTTCGTTGCCGTGGATGCGGAAAAGAGAAAAGCAACGATAATATCGTCGTATTCAGAGCGTACTATCGATCATGTGATAAGTTGCGAGGGAAGATGAAGAAGCGTTTGGGGGAAAATAGCGACGATGGCCCTTCCAACTATTCGTCATTGTCGTTAGCATTGCGCACCCTCCTTATACATGGTAACAAACTCCCAGCCATTGCAATATAAATCGGCTATTTGATCCCTGAAACCTATATTTTTTTTTATATATATCGGTCAGTGATTTATCATTACACTTTTCTCTCTGCCTTCTATTTCTTTATGCACGCATATTTCGGATGTATGGAAATTCCATTTTTTTTTTAAACGGAGTGTCTGAAACTATAAATTTTGTGCAGTCATTTTTTGTTGCATTCTATTACATTATAACTAAATATATTGAAATAATATGTTAGCCTGCATATTTCAGAAAATTTGAATTATTTTATATATTTTCATACAGTTATAAAACCACTTATAGTGTGGGACTATTTGAAAACGGACTAATTGAGGCTATTAAAACCAGAGAGTCGAACCGACATTAATTTCGGTCCGTTCCGGTCAAAATTAAAAAAAAAAAAAAAATTAAAATTTAATATCAAGTAGAGCATCAAAATGTCTATTGGTGAACTATACATTGGTCTATTATACATTTTGGTTTAATTTTATTTATCAAATTCTCTTTTTACTATTGTTTTCAATTATAATATTGAAAATGCAAAAGAAATAAAACTCATTTCAAATAGAAATTCTTTATTTTCTTGTTAAAAACGATAACAAAATACAGTTTAAGAAAATATTTAAAAAATACTAAAAAATATTGCATATACATAAATTAAAACTATAACAAATTAGGGGAGAAATATAAAAATAATTAATCATACAGTTCATATAATCACAATTAAAGAAATGAAAAACGTTAATAAATAATATATTTTCCTTAATAAAAGGAAAGACAAACTTATTGATGTATTTTTATTATATTGTTCTCACCTCTTTTGCCGCATGACCCAACATTTGTTTAGAGTTTTTTTTATCGTATAAAAAAACCTGGAAAAGTATTGATGACTGGTAAGATTTTTTACTAGTTGATCGTTATAATGTACATTTTTATTAAATTTACTAAAGAAAACAATTAAAAAAATACCTAAAAGCGATTCTTTTCATTTTTTCCGCATGTCCCAACATTTTTTTGTAATTGACCCAATTGTTTATTAAATAAAATTTAAAAAAGCTACTTTTTAACCTGACCAAGGTGACTATATCCAATGTTCACTGCATATATTCAAACAGTGTGTCATCGCGTGTTGGTGATAAATTTATATTATCCAAGTTATTATCCCTAATTTTCTGTAATCAAGTTAATTATTTGGAAAATATTTCTCAAATTTTTAAATTAATTTTTGGAGATGAGATTGAAAATAATTAATTTGTATGTTCTTTATAAACTTCACAAATATGTGCAATCATTTTAGAATAATTTGGAAAATTAAAAAAAAAACATTTGATTCTATTCTTGGAATTCATTTACAAAGTTTCATTTTCATCACCTCTAATTTATCTCGCATTGAAAACATGTAGTGTTGATTTCCTTGCATAGATCAATTTAGTTGGTTTAGAATGGATCAAATGTCTATCAAGTAAGAAAGTTTTGTAATCGTCGAAATTGAATGGCCAAACTTGATTTTTTATCATTTAGAAGCATTTCATGGCAATGTCGCACAGATAAACATAAATGCTTTATCAGATTGTCAGTAATTAAAATATTTCTTGAAAAATAAGCAAATTAATGTTTATTATAGATATAGTGTAAAATTCGTAAACCTAGATTAATAGAAACTATTTTGATTTGTAAAGTTATCAATATATAAAATTCTAACAATATTTTCGTTAATTTTGTTTAATTTGAATTTTCCGGTACAATTAAGTCCTACATTATATGTAATAACAAGTAATTTCTAACTACAAATCCATATTAATATGAAAAAAGCAACATTAAACTTTGAATAAATAATGGCTTTTGGTTCACGTAGTGAATGCGAAGAAACTAATAAATTGACAAAAAGCAAGTTTCCTTAAATTATATTTAAAAAAATTGAAATTAAGCTAAGACTCATAAAGTGAAATCAGATGCAATTCTCTAAAACTTAATTTAAGCCAGTGGTCCATCCTAGGAAACCATTATTAATTTAACTTTTTATTATCCATTTTCATCTTTTTACCATTCCACTTTTTTGTTTGTTTTAATAAATTATAGAATTTGTCTCAACTTCATTTTTGTTTAAATATTCGCTATTTTTTAATTTAAAAAAAAATTGGTGGTCCAAACTCAGCAAACATAAATCTTAATAATATATTTTTTACGTTTCATTTTGCAACGCAATATCGATTCCGAACGGATGAATTAAGGCGAAAATAGCATGTAATTAAATTAAAAGTGTTAAAACTTCGGGTATTCGATACTCCTGATGCTACTAATCAGATTAATACGTTGCACGGTGTTTACTTTGACGTCTATTCCGCTTGATTGCGTTACAGCAAGGACGAAAATGTTCATTAATAATAATACGTCTATCTTTAACACATTCATTCCAAGACATTTAAAGTCACAGATATTTTAATCCCAATAGAGAAACGGGACTATTAAACGCTTACTCCAAACCAGAAATATTAAGGAACGAACGATTTTCAATGGACGAAAAAACCATTGACCCACGGGTCTTTGAACGGACCCGGGCGATTGCCTCTATTTATATTTATTTTACTCGTCATAAGGATACGCTGATAAGATTATCCGAACGCGTTAGTAAACAATAAAAAAAAACAGAAAACGACATGACTAATGGCTAATGAGTTTGGGATTAATATGTCGAAATTGCCGCTCGTTCTTTCCGACATTCCAGAGTCTTGTATTTAAGCTGAAACAAATGTCATCTGACCCCAATTACTTTACGTATCGACCGTAATAACTATACTTAATATTATTGTTACGCAATAAGTATAAAAAAAAATACTAACTTAAATGGAGGAAGGAACGACGACAAAAAAATAGAGCAGAATACATGTAATGAAAACTGTTAGGCATCTGTATTTACATGCATTTTTAATAAGTCGACGATGATTATTTCCTGGTCCCCTCGGCGAATATCCAATTACATTTGCCTTCGTTTCACATGCGATGCATCTGGACGCGAAACGAACTGTACGAAAATAAAAGTAAATACGAAAATTGAAATTTATTGAATAGAAATGGATCTAAATGGAAATCCCGACAACCATAGTCCAGGCAGTATCGAAATCCCGACAACCATAATCCCGCAGTATCAAAATCCCGACAGTATGAAAATCCCGAACACTTTAGCGAATATTGGTTTTAACAATAAGAAATAAGGTAGATTATTAATTGTTATTATATATTATTAATAACAATATATTATTATTGTATTTGTTTTCGTTGTTTTCTCCACAATAAACCTTAAAATTAAGAAATATCGTAAATAATAAATATTTTATTTTTGTTGTTATATTATATTTTTTCATATAAACAATTGCATGGGATTTGACTCCAGCAAATAATGAACAAAACCATCCAGCCAAAATTCCGTAAAAACGATCAATCATCTTTATAAAGCCCTACTTCTAATCACAACTCTCACCCTGCAGCAATAATAATTATTTACTTCGTAACTAAAGGATTTTGAAATTGTCGGGATTATGATAATGTCGAGATTATGGTTGTCGGGATTTCGATTGTCACCGAATAGAAATATAATTATCAGAAGTGAACGAGACGAGGCTATGTGTGTGTGTTTTTTTTAATTTGAATAAAGTTGAAGTGCCGGTGATATATCTGTGTGCTCGGTCGATTTATTACGTGATTCACTTCTTTAGGAATGCTTTTAAATTTTACGTTTCCTACGATTCACATAATATATATGTATACACATATATAAAGCGTAGCGTGATGGAGTAAGTTTAAATGAGGCTTGGAAGAGCGATTTCTCATTTACTTTCATTATTTTATTTTCCCTCCCCGAATAATTTGAAATGATTGAATTGCATTTTGGCCCGAAGTGGTTACATGGATGAGCTATGGTGCCGTTGATCAGCACATATTTGCATTGGTATGATCCGCATAATTCGCTTGCAAACTCTCGGCGCGAAGTCAAATTAATGTTTTGCAAAGTCGGCATGCTGCGGAGTCACTGCGTTTGATAGTTAAAGTGGCAAGAAGTAAACAGAAATCCTCTTAACTCGCAACTATTCCAATTGCGAGGAACTGTATGGCTACAGGCGAGGTTGATCATGACACGTGCTGCCGGAACTGGGACGGAAGTTGTGACGGACTGAGGAGCATCCGGATGAGGGTCCAAAATGCGAATTGCGGAAATCAATAGTGTACACAAAGTTTTCTCGCTGTATATGGCCCATTAGATGATATTCACATTAAGTATTTCCGCATGGAAAATATTTATTTTCCAATAAGTAAAAGATAGTTTTCAATAATACTTTTTAATACAGTGGTACCTCGGTATACGTCTTTGATCCGTATCAGATCAATTATCCCGGATTCACACAGGACTGTTACCATTTACATAATTTTTAAAACTTAACGTTAAAAAAAAGTTTTTGGTGATATCTCGTTTTGAAATGTGTGATTTGAACTTAATTAAAAGCATTCGTATATGTGGCACCACTATATTACAAATTTAGTTTTCATATATGAAATAAATTATTGTAATTATTATATGATTAATTAATATACAACTAACAATTATGACCAATAAATCGTAATAATTTTGTGCATATTTTTTACAAATACTTCTACAAAAAGTATATGATTGATCTGGGAATTCTCAGGATAAATTTCCAGGGAAAAATATATATTCTCGATACCCGGGAATTATCGTTCGTGACTCGAGAAATTTTGCTTAGAAGAATAATCGATTTTATCAATAAAAAGTTTTATGTAAGTTCTAGAATTATATGAATTATTGGTCTTAATGAAAATATTGGAGAAAATTTATAAGCTTAATTTTATACAATATTTAGGATAATCGAGAACTTTAAAATCAAATAGAAACTTGAATGTATAAAAGAATAACAAAAAAGATCAATCATGTAGAAAACATAATTTTGACAAAATAAAAATTACAAAGAAGCTATAATAGAATTTTTATATAGCTAAGAAAAAGGCTTTTGAAAAAAAACTAATTAATCAAATAATTAAGTTGTCAGTTGAAGGATAAGAAAGAACTTCGCCTAAAAAGTTATGAAAGCGCTTAATCCACAAAAGATTCTTTTAAAGATTTAACTTCAAGACTAACCATAATTGGGAATGACAACTTATAAAAAAGGCGTAATGAGAATTCTTAAATACTTAAAGATAAAATAAAATAACGAAAGTCTGCAAAAATATTCATTAATATTGTGTTTTAAAAAAACAGTGAAGCCTCGTTTAACGATTTTAATCCGTTCCAAAATTTCCGGATTTTTACTCGTATAATGAAATACTCGTATAGTGAAACATATTGAAATATACACATAAAGCAGGCGCGAAATCAGGGACTTCTCTTCTCATCGTCACTCTATGCAAAACGTCGCTCGTGAAGCGATCTTACAATTCATTTTACTCGTTAAGCGAAATGTTCGATATGCGAGGTGCTCGTTAAGCGAGGTTCCACTGTACCTTAAATTAACAAATAAAGAAAAGAAGAGAAATTATATTGACAATTACAATTATTAAAATTGTTATTAAAATTATAAAAATTCCAAAAGGCTATTGACGATTGATTTATCCAATATAATGTATTTCGAATGTTAAAAAAATATAAAATTTGCATTTTTTTTAATGTTTTGTAATGTATATGTGACTTTGAGGAACTACTGGTAAAATATGTTATTTAATATCGAGTAGATATGTCGAGTAGATTAGTTTACAATTGTTTCTTTTTACTATGTAAAAGTTAATTTAGTTAACTGAAGTATTACAGTTTTAAAGTATGTTGTACGTTAAAACCATGAATAATTTCGTATAAATGTACATACAAAATTGATAATCATGTATATGATATGAGCACTAGATTTAAATTTGCCGCCATTTTTATTTATAAAAAAAATACCTATGTGTTTCGATTCAGGACAATAAGTAACAATAAGTTAAACAGTTTATAGAATCATTTTTTTATTTGATTTGAAAATGATCTGCATATAACTAATCCAAGAACTAATACCAATATACAAAATTTCAACATTTTTATTTTACAACAAACTAAAAATATTTCTAATAAATAACAGAATTCGACAATTTTATTGGGACATAAAATTATATTGTTTTGTTATAATAATATTATTTTCAGTTAGTAATGATTGAAAAATACTATTCAAAAGATTTATTATCTAAAATACTTAAATACCACGAGCATTAAATAATTCCTTTAATGCTCGTGGTGATAGTGGTAATTGGAATTTTACATAAAGTTTATATTTCTTCAATTTCATGAGTTTCTGGATGTTTGCATATGTCCATATTAATATAAATATTTCGCAGATATATGGATACGGCTAACTTACGGAAGTAATGTACAAATATTCGTACAAACTAATAATTTCGGTAGGACAAATTTTTCGTTTTTTAAACCAAATATTTAATCAACGTCATTACTTACGTGAATGATTATTTGCGACTCTTTTTCCGAAGTAATGTACAAATATTCGTACGTAAATTGTCAATTCTGAATTATAATTTATGACTCTTATTAGGACACAGCACATTATTATTTTATATTCAAGGTGATCGTAAAAATTAGAATTTTAGAAATAGTTTAAATGTCTTCAATAATGTTTTTTAATGTTTGTTCTTATGATGATTTATAAGGTTTATAAGCCTTCAATTACTATATTTCTGGATATTTCGTATGTTCATATTGAAATAAATATTTTGCAGATACATATGGTTACATAGCAGACGACGACACTGGTTCAATTTTTACTACCGAATTTACAGTGTGCATCCGTCGAGCACATCTATCTGCCGAACACGTATTCCATTTCGAGTCAAGCGAGCCGGCAAACAACAGCAAACTCTACAACAAAACATCATCCAGGACCCAGGACCACGGAGAAATCCATTCGGATCCCGGACAGGAAGCATGGAAATCGGTATACATTGTATACAGATACAGCAAACATCTGGGTTTCATGTCCGATGCTTCCTATCCCCGGCACGTTTCACTTTAACAAGTTATCTTAAATGAAAATTCAACATGAATCTAATCGATAAAAGAAACTTAATTCCAAACAAACAAACATCACTACCCTAAAAAAACACACACACCCTAACTAATCCAACCCCGAAAAAAGCAACCTTCTTTTTTATATGTATATATATTTAATTTCAAGAAAGTGACGCAATGGGGGAAGTCACTTGCAGGATCCGCAGCGTTACTTTCAGATTCACCCGAACCATAGTTTCGTACTAAATACAGAAGGGGGCCATTTAAAGCGGAAAGAGAGAAAAAACTTTCAGCTTTCATTTGACAACGAGTAGAGAAACGCGTAAACGAGGAGAAGAATAAATGCGAAAGATAAACATTTTATGAAGATAATATTAAATTCGCAATGAATTTAAATTTGGATAGACACGAGAATGCCCGAATATAAAAAATTTAATATCATTTTTTTACGGTTTATGATGTTAGAGTACAAAAAAAAACTGGAGCGATCGTTGAAGTACTGAAATATATATGTATATTAATAATAGAATAAAAGAAAGCACGAAAAGGAATTGCGTCAGGCGTGCAAATGCCTTTTTATTCGCGTACAGACGTAATGGACGACACAATTAATCCCCCGTACATCGTGCAGTTGTTACATGTGAATTGAATTGAATGGTATTGATGCAGACATGCTAGGTAAATTATTTACAGTCCACTTAAGTTTGCATTTTTAATGCGGATGGATGTATCCATTTTATTTGAAAATTGCAGCCTTGTTACAGCGTACGGTAAACTCTGCGGCAGGCAAATAATTTTATATAAATATATTTAATAATACATCCTTTATTATTCTCTCATCACTTATTTTTTTTTATGAAACTTAACGCAATTTGGTATTATTATTTTAAAATTTAGAGCAAGCAAGTATAATCAATGATTCAAATTACTCTTTTATTTATTCCTTCAAGACTTAGATATTTTATAATTCAAAGTAATGTTCTTAATTATATATAATAAAATAACAATGACAATAAATACTATTTATGATTGTTCCATATCAATCACGTACAGTCAGCGCTGTCAAAGTACATTGTACAAAAGTTCCTAAGTACGTAAAAATATGTCAGTTGGGACATCTACGGTAACACTCGGATCATTCGTATTGTGTATTTGTTTTTTGTTTTATATAATAAGATTATTCATATAATAAGTATAATAATCACATATTTGCAGTTAACACATATTTAAAGTACATTCTTAGATCCATAATTATTTACGTCTCTTTTATCAATGTAATATTCGTTCTTACGAACAATTTCAGTCGGTTTAATCAAAAGTTGTGGACGGACTTTAGAAAAAATAACATATTTAAGGAATTTTATTATGTACATGGTTATTTACGTTTTTCTTACCAAAGTAAAGTACATATATTCTTATATACGTACAATTTCAGTTGAACAAATCGGCAATTCTGCACGGATTTTACGAAAAACAATATATTTAGTCTCCAAAGTGCATAATTATTTACATATTCCATACAAAGGTAACATATAAATGTTTGTATGTACGTGCAATTTTAGTCCGACAAAAACAAAATAATATCAAAAAAATAAAATTGAAATATAGGCATAAAGCGTACATCTGCGTACAGCAATTCGTATACGCATTGTGTACTTTAATTGAACTTTAATAGTATATAGTGAAGATATAATCTTTCCAGGTGGATGGTTTGCCATTATGATGATTTGAACATTAATAATTACTTAAATCTATATACTAAATCTAGTGGTTTGCAACGCTTCAGCCTATTTGTGGTTTCACTGTTGTCGAGTAGGCCAATAGCCAGAACATTAGTATGTGACTCCAGTCTATCTTGGTATCTACTACTAAATGTTGCTATTGTATCCTCAACCATATCTATATGAAGATCTTTGTGTATTTGTTTATTCCTGACGAATCATGGGGCCCTAATAATATTTCTTAGACATTTTGATTGGAACTTTTGTATAATTTGTATGTTCGATTTACTGGCTGCACCCCACAATTGGATACCATACGTCCCTACTGGTTTCAGTATTACTTTGTATATAAGTATTTTATCTTCCACTGATAATTCCGTAGTGAAGATATGAATTATGTTAAAAAGCTTAATGTATCAAAAATTAATTAGATGAATATGCATTTGAATCTATAGAGTGGAAACTATTTAATCAATAATTATATTGAATATGATTATGGAAATTCGGATATGGAGAATACAAAGGAGAGAATAAACAAACAAAAAATCGTAAATCATATAGATATATAAACCTAAATCACATATATTAACGTAAATTTGCCTAGTAAATCGTATACGAAATGTGTACGTTAACTGAAAGTTGATTGTATATGTATTCTGTTAAAAAATTAATACAGAAAATTATAAACTACGACTGCCAATATTCTTTGTAACCGTACTAATTGAGAACTATAAGACCGCATAATAATAAACAGCACAAAGAGACATATAGAATGATGTCTCATTTTTTTTCCAAAAGACAATCAATTATCTAAAAAATAATTTTGTATATTAATTTATATTTATTTTGTCAATTAAAATCTACTTAGTTTTTAAACTTACAAACCGTACTATAGTGAATTCGTACTATGCGAGGTATTCGAATCTATATCGTAGGCATTATATATATATACATCAAACATATATTCTTATTGACTTTCAGTATTTTTATTTAATTAACAATAATTAGTTCCACATTTTTATAATTACCTTCAATTTAGTAAAATATTTGAAATATTATATAATTAGAATTTAGCTTTAAAATGTTTTTTTCATTTGAATACCTATAAAGTAAAGATTGTAAAAATGTAATATATTTCTTTGGCTGAGGCCAGGTTGCACTAAACGCGCACTTCTAGTTTATTACATAATAAGAGAAACAAGCCTAGATTTTACTGCGCAAGCAGTAGCACCATTACTTAAATACAATTCGTTTAGTGAAATTACAAATTTTAATGTCAATGATAAATATTGCATAATTCAAAATAGTAGTTTGCTAATATACTTTAAAAATTACTTTATTCTCATAATTAGATATATTTTGTAAAAAATATTATTATTAATTATTGATCAAAAAAAAATACAAAAAAAAATAAATATAATAATTATTGATGGTTATATTTTAATAAAGCTGTGCTAATATCAAACTGGTAAGAATTAATTAATTAATAATAATATTAATAATACACAAATAAATAATTCACCTAATAATACCAATTTCAATAGATACAAAATAATTCATTTCACATTGATAATTAATAATATTCGTTGAACTATCAATCATTGGCTTAATTAGTAATTACTACAATAAATGTAGACTAATTATATACAATATGATTGAAACAACGACAAACAAATAATTGTGAAAGCTGCTGATGAAAACAAAGAGTAAAATTTTCGAATCTCGTATGTGTATCATTATTTATTGTTCCCGAGCAAATGGCCACTCTCCATTCTTTCTGACTCGTTAAGTTATTAGGTAAACATGTATTATCCACTGAATCTAGACATTAGCGGCAGGTGATGCATAAACTTACCTAATAATGTGTTATTGTTGTTCTGAGATAATACCGTTTGACCCGTAGGCTTACATTAATACCAGTGGGATTAAATCAATTGAAAATATCGCATTTTCTTTTGTGTTTATTTAATACTATAATATACTTAATTATGTAGTTTTTATTTAATATATAGTAGCATATTTTTTTATTAATAATAATAATATTTATTAGTTATAATGCATCCAAGGACTATGGACCAAAGTTTTACCGCCGACAATTTTAATATTTATTTTATATAACAATTACTAATAATAAAATTGGATTGTTTATTCTGTTATAATTATGACAATTTATGATTATTTCATAATAAAAAATATGAAATCTATAAAAATATATTTAGTATGATTGCTAAATATGTTCGTTTATTTTTCATTAGTTTTTCACAAAATATTTATATTTACAATATTTTTTGTTGATATACTAGTAAAGTATGATCTTTTTGATAAAGTTGAATAATCTAAATACTTATAGTCTAATTAGTGGGGTAGCTACTGCATAGTAAGAATATGCAATGCGGAAGAGCCCACCTCAACTAGAGTTATTTGTTCAGACATATAACCTAGTAAAAAGCTGTTTTCCTGAAATAACTAATTGCTTACAACATAATTGACAATGACTGAAATATGATAAAAGAGGTATAACTTTTAGTTATTACGAAAAGTGTCTGCAGATATTCCAGAAATATAAGCAGATATGTCAAAACCATAGCTATAATAATCAATCAGCCTGTTCGCAATTTCTTAATGACGTATAACGAGGAATGTGTGTGTGTGTGTGTGTGTGTGTCTATGCGTGTGTTTGCGGATAGAAAACAATTCGGTAGGTTGGTTGAGATCCAATTTGAGCTTTCGGAGTGGCCAGATCTTTGGCCGTGTTCGTGTCAAACTCAATTAGAGAACTGTTCCGGTCTTCCGAATCCAAGTAATTGGGCTCCATTAGGACGCGACAAGATTGTGTTGTTTAAGAAAACACCGTCGTCGCTAATGTAACCACACGTTACACATTAGCTTCTTCTTTATTAGGTCCACTGAGTACACTTCGCCTTTCGCACACAGAACTATCGAACAATCGATTCAATATTGTAACGTACAAAGATGCAGGATTGAGGAGGACAATGCTTCGAGCAGATAAAGAAAATAGAATGTTTAATAAAGTAAGAATTCTTATTCGGTCTCTCGGTCTGTCCCCTCTCCCTGTTTGAACCTTCAAAGGTTTTCATTACACTCTCCGATGGTGTGGAAAGACCCTATAAACCAGATCACTGCTATAATTCTTTCATTCTCCCTTACACACATATTCCGATTTGGTTCAATATGGCACCGGATCTTAACTAGTTAGCAAAATCTGCACAAAGTGCACTTTTTACGTCTCCGTTTTTGGGCAGTAAATACTGACGACTGATGGAAAGAATTGATTTCTAACAAAAGGAGAGAAGTAAAACGGGCAGACAAGTGCGGCAGTAAAGTGGACGGTTTTAGTGTGGAAAGTGACGGTCCGTATTCCGCACACAAAACTCCTTCCTTCCTCCCTATCTTCCGTACACGTAGCCATCGAATTTCTGCAGTTTTCGGTCCACAAATGAAATTGAATTCGAACATTGCATTTATCGTAGCTAAAAATAAAACAAATCGACAAAAGCGAGTTTACGGTAATGTTATGAAAGCCGCTCGCAATTCATATATAATTTCGCTAGTTATTTTATAAATTCCCCACTATATGCGGCAGACACGCTCCTATATATAATACACAGTACGAAGGGGACGATGGGGACACTTGTTCATATCCTGACCACGACACGCGATTTATAATTTAAAAGGACGCAATATATTCCAGTGAGTAACAGCATTTATATGAAACACTGCCCATTCAATATATCAGGGTTGGCGCACACCGACCGACTGGATGGACTAATGCCGGCTGTACCCATAGATGGGATGGGATGGATGAATATCCGATGGTGTAGTTCATCCCCCTTTTCGCAGTATTACTCTGGCTTAGTCTGGATACAAGTCACCTGACCTGGGGGTGCCATCGACGAAAGCCATGATAGCTCTTGATTAAACTTCCGGCACGTAATAACCCGCCGTAACTCGTCTCTGAAAACTCAAATTCCGGGCTGATGCATAAACTCTGTAATTTGTTTAGTTTGAAGCATATGTACGGATGCTATTCGGAAAATATGCTGTGTGTATGAGCGAACGAACATGCGAACAAACTTTTCGATTTATTTTAACCTCCTGAACATTGCATACACATTTTAGCTTCCTGCCCACACATTCATTTAATTATAACATTAACCAACTTAATTACATTATACATTATATTTTACACGTTAATAAATAATTATTAAACATTTTCGCATAACATAATTTATAATGAAAAAACTTTGTTCTGATTTAATACATAATTATAAAAATGTAGGCAAAAACACCTACATTCATTAGTCCTGATTCTATATCTAGTTTATTTTATACATTATATAATGATAAATACATTAATCCACTTACAATTTAAAAGTATTATAATAAATATTACTAATTTAAATAAAAATAAAGAAAATTTAAATGGAAATAGGACAAAATTTGAACAAAACTGAGACAAAAGATTCGATTTGTCTATTATGTGCATATTTTAATTCTAAGAAAGATCTAGATCTTAATAATAAAAAAAATATATATGTTTTGCCGAGTCTAATCAGGTATATTAAGAATTTATTATTGTCATGTTTACTTTTAATTTAATAATGCATTTTATTTGTTAATGTATTAAAATTACTTTCAAACTAAATAGATTATTGTGAATTACCACTTTGCACATATAAAAATATTGTTAGCTAATAAATAGTAGTAGTATTTAAAATTACTGGTAATATGCCGATTAACAGGTGTTTGGTTAAAATATTTATCTCAGTAATATTGAATAATCGTTAACGAAATAATTAATGCATTTTTTAAATTAACTCTATTTAGTTATTTTTTTCAAATTTCATTAATAATATTAAATTTCAACGACGGTAAGACCATAGGGTCAATTATTTATGAAATTATATAATTGTTATAAAGATATGATGTTATGATAATACATTATTATAAGAGCCCAAAATTAAGCGTTGCAAATAAGAAATATATAACAAATTGTTTATTTTAGTTTTTATTAAATAATTCTTTGTACGTTGAAACATTTAACTTATAACAAGTAAATTAAATAAAAAGAACTAGTGCTGATACTGCTTAAGGTTATAATTCCTTATCTCCATTCGAACGACATCACGCTACATGAATATAATATGTCAGAACAGTAATTCAAGTTATAAAAGGTACAGATATGAAGTAAACATTTCCATTTTTCTTTAATACAAAAACCGTGCTTATTATTATTTTGTTTTCTCCCCCTCTTTTCCTTCTTGTAAGTGCGGTATAAATTCGAAAAAGCTCGTTCCGAGCAAGGAATTTTATGTGAATCGGTATCAAAAGTGTGATCAAAAGTGCATGCTGCGTCGCGATGCTGTGTTCACTACTATCACGACTTTCAACTTTAAATCCTACCTTCAGATACGACGCCGGGATTCGCGTACAAATGACCATGTTTACTACGAAAATTTAGGTTAGCTATACCCAACCAGTTCATTTGCATAACGCTGTTACTTGTCATAATTTCTTTTCCCTAATGGAAAAATAAAATATGCCTGATTCTGTCATTTGAATAGCTGCAGTTGCCGCCGCCGTTGCTTCTCCTCTACTATCGGAATGCATTATATAAGCTATACATTTATTACATGGAACCCACTTTATACGGCTGCTCCGAACTATTTAAAATTATTAGATAGCGTTGGCTCTGTGCCAACTAATTGTTGTTTGCATTCTCCCATTGATAGAATTGCAATGCTTCCTAATTATATACTAATCACTTGGAAACGCGCATTCCTACGGAATTCAATCTCCTTAATTATTGAATTATTAGAGGTCGTCGTGTATAATTAACTCACCTTGCCACGAAATGGTTATAGCATTACCGGGAATTCTTATAAGGTCCAATGAAACAGTATTGGTTAAATGTAAAGTAATTAAAATTAATTACGCTTTGCAAAAGGGTCTGTCTAGTGTAGTATTCAATCATAAATATAGAAAATAAATGTATAAAAAACAGAACATAATGATTCTAATCGTCTTACTACCATCTCTCTAACATCTTTAAACATGGATAAAAAACAGTAAAAATAAAGATTATAAACATCTTACTCACATCGCTCCAACATCTTTCAAAATGGATAAAAATCAGTAAAAGAATATAGATTTCAAAGTCTTACCATCATCGCTCCAATATCTTTGAAAATGGATAATGAACAGTAAAAAATAAAGATTATAAATGTCTTATTTCTATCCTTGTAACATCATCAAAACACAGTAAAAATAAAGATTCTAAACATTGCTTCAACATCTTTAGATAAAAACCAATAAAAATTAAGATTTCAAGCGTCTAACTTACATCACTTTAACATTTTCTAAAATAAATGATAATGAATAAAGATTTCAATTATCGTAAGTAGGATCGTTTTAACTTTGAAAATAAATGGATAAAATCAGTAAAAAATAAAGATTCCAAGTATCTTATATACATAGCTTCAACATCTTTGAAAATAAGTGGATAATAAGACAGTAAGATTATAGATGTTTTACTTATAGCTTTTTAACAGGTTCGAAAATAAATGTATCAAAAAAGGTAAAAATAAACATTCTAAACGTCTTACTAACATCTGTTAAAAGGTTAACATCTTTAAATATGAATAAAGAAATAGTAGAAATAAAAATTCCTTAAGTCTTGCTTACATCGCTTTAACATCTTTAAAAATAAATATATAAAAATTAGTAAAAAATAAAGATTCTAAACGTCTTATTTATACATCTCTAACATATATTAAAATTGATAAAAAACATATGAAATTAGAATGTGGATAAAAAGAAATAAAGATTCTAAACGTCTTATTTAGATCTCTTTAACAACTCTGGAATATGAGAGATGATAAAGCGTATTATCGTCGAGGAAATGATCTTTAATTCAGCGTCATTCAGAAGAACATCACCATATGTTTGAATTAGTCGTTAAACTTTTACTGTCAAAGCAATGTTTATGCATAAAAAAAATATGCAGAAGTTTAGTGCAGCTATAAAACAAATATTTAACAATGCCTGATAATGAAAACTGTAATATAATAATCAAGGAATAAAAATATCGAACGTCATTAAAAATCAGAGTGTGTGTATGTGTTTGTTTTTAGTAATTACTAATGAACATTTGATGCTTTCGTCGTTAATATTTATTGGAGTATAAAACGCATGTCAATACGATGAGTTTATTGAATTGTTTGAACCAATCACTTCGATTATACCTTTTTTCACGCTTTATGGTTCATCGTATTGTCGGTGTCTTCGGACGATAAATACAGATAACTCAATGCAAAGCTCCCGTTTTGTAGACTGGATAACCTTAGGCTCAAGGCATTTTCTAAATTGAATTATCTGAAATAATGTTTTCCTCTATTAGCTTTAATAGTTGTTATAATATGGATTTTCAGCATATTTATCCTAGTTAATATAATTTGGTAAACCAAAATCTTGACAATCAAAATTCCGATATTCGAAATCCCGTCAACCATAAACCCGACAATATGAAAATCTCTACAACCATAATCTTAACAGTATCAAAATCCTGATAATCCCATCGGGATTGATGGTCCCAAGGTTTCACTATGTATTTATAATATAAACTTACTTTATAAGTTTACTTCTAGTATCTTTAATGACAAGACAATCTTAATAAATATTTTCATCATATAAAGATAAGAAAATAACTGTTCTTGTAAAGTTCATAGATTTTGATTAAATATACATTTAATAGCTTTGTTCAACAAATTAAAAGTGATTAAAAAAATGAGTTATTGGTGAACTCGATGTAGCGTTCGTGTATACAAATTGCAATTATATGTCGTAAATTACAATGTGTTATATATGTTTATAGACTTTAATTTATGCATAACTTACATTCAAATAATAATACTTTTGCACGGAAACGAACACAATTATTGAATAATTTCAAACAATACAAATGTTACTATTTCCAACTTTTTTAATCAAAATATTTATTGTTAATACGCACCAATTAAAAATCAGAAATCGTTTTTTTCGTCAATTTGTTGAAAAAGAAACAGGTACAAAATTGTCTAATGTTATTCATTTTCGTACCTAAATTAGGTGCGAGAAAAATATACAGCTTCATATGCTTTCATGAACCCGAGTTAATTCAGTTTAGTCAAGTTTCAAGTTTAAATATCTTGTATTTTTATATGAGAATTACAGTTGTATAGGGTAGGGTATGGTATGGAGACTGCTATGGGGTTTCGCCTTTTTCAGCCTTCAGGTATTAGATTTTTACAAAAACTAGACAAAAATAACTTAAGCAAACACAGAAACATATGATACAATGAATGTCTATGAATACATAGAGAAACATATGATCAATGGTGCAGAAGAAATGAAAATAACATGATCTGACAAATGAAAGATTGGAAACAGAGTAAAGTGAAATATCAGTTTGGTCCATAATTATTAGGCGTTTTTAACAATTTAAATGATTAATCCGTAACGTATTCACCATCTACTTCAATAACTGCTACTACAAAAACGCCTTATAATTACGGACCAACCCAATAAAAACGTTAAAATTACATATAAAATATTACAAATTCATTTAATTATTACATAATCAATTTATAATTTTATACATATTTCAATTTAATTCCTATAATTTTAGTACAGATAATTATATATAATTTATTAAGTAATTAAAACAACAATTATATTACAATTGAAATTTTCCAGTAAGTACTATATTTATTAATGCATTATTATAAAGATATTTATATGCTAATTGGGCAATATTAATTATAACTTAATTAACCGTGAAATATTGTAAATGAAAAAATAAATAAATAATAGAAACAAGGAAAAACATGCACATGTATTATTTATATATGAATGAAACGAATTTAGCAAAATACAAAATTTGTGTTGAATTCATAATATCGGCATAGTCTGTCAATATTCCGGACTTTTTGAAATTACACTTTAAAACAGCATATAAAATTTTGTATACTAATATTTATCATATTTCTTCTGAAATTTTCTATGACGAATCTGGACTGATGGAAACCGAACAATACGAAATATTGCATAATTATTGAACAAGTATACTTTAAATGTTAATAATTTCTGATTTAATGTAATTAATTCGTGTTACGATTCATTATTCGTTAATTATAGTTATTATATGTAAATTAGACAAATATAATGTTTAATTATTTTTAATGATTTTAATGATAAGTACGAAGAATAAATTAGATACATTGACTATGGAGTATGTATAACGCGGTTAATACGTTACACATTATATGAAATCGTGTAATACGAGAACATGTTTGGGTCACATAAGAAAAGTCGTCCCATCATTCGTATATATATATATAAGTATATATCGTTTTATAAGTATTTTTTTAACTTATTTCAATGATTGAATTAAAAAGTACGTTGAAAGCAGTAAATCATACAGTAATAGAAAAAATAAATTAAAAAAAAACATCTCAATGCAAAGATAAAAGAAAAAGTGAGAAATGAGAGAGTATGGATCAAACTCGTTTTGAATTCACGTTTAGATATAACCATAACGTGTGATTACGTGCTTCCATATGAATATGGAATTTATTAGTATTGTTATAGGCACATGCATTACATTTGTACATAAAATCAATGCAATAAAAATAGCATCGATCCGCTAACTGCCTATTGAATTATTAAGCAACTGTTACATATTACATTACCACGCCAATGCTGGACGAATGCTAATGCCGTGCATGTTAGCAACTAGAGAAAAAAAAAATAAAACAAAAAGAAATAAAATAGAGAATATAAAATGAAATTTAATAACTTTTCCAATATGAAAAGTAACGAACATAAAAATTCAATTATTTATCTGTAATTGCCAAAGCAATTACAGACTCGTCCTATTATCGTAAGGATTGTAATTTCGTTGTTCGAGGGTTTACTTTTCTCAATAAAAATGAAATGGATGAAAACAATAAAAAACAGTTGTTTATTGCATTTAAATGTTATCGTAAGTCGCGTATATTCGCAATTTCTGAAATGTGTTTGTGTGTGTGTGTGTGTATGAGTATACGCATTTGAAGATATAAAGTTGGGAAAGTGCATTTATAACGTGGTAGTAGGACATAAACCAGTTTAAGGAGAGCACTGAAAACCTGTTTAATATATCTATAAGCCTTTGCGATTGAATTGAACGTGTATATCGTTGCGCAATTTGGATCGGTTTCCAATAGAAGAAGCTGCGGAACGAGCCCTTATTTACGATACAGTAAAGGGATGGCAAAATAAAAAGAATAAAAGTCGGACAATTTACGCGATGGGCGTCATTGGCGTGTAAAAAGTGGATCGATGAGTTATCGATTCTTCGCGCTTACGCAAATTCCACTTACCTGTGAACTATCCCCTGGTTGTGCATGTGCGAGATAGCGGAGATAAGTTGTCGGGCGAATACCCTCGTGTAATGCTCCTCCAGTTTTCCGTTCCTCTGTCCCTTGATGAAGTTGCAAAGATCACCACCGCCCACCAGTTCAGTTACCAAGTAATAGATATTGCCGTGCTGAAAATATACAAAAAATTAATTAATGAAAAGAAAAAGAAACAAACTAATCCAATATTTTCAAGGTTTTATATTTTTAAAAACAACTTTATATAATGAATTTCTAAAATATAAAAACCGGTTTTTTTATAATATTATTTCTGCAATTAACTATTGACTTCCATTTTAATAGATGTTATAAATTTTGTCCTAGTTTCAAACTAACCGTTGTGTTATAAATCGTCCATAACCGGTTTTTAAATATACTATTTTGCAGTAATTTTTAAAATATGAAAAACCGGTTTTTAAATTTACATTTTTCTGTAAAAATTTGGATAATATGAATGCCGATTTTTTATTTTTTGTTGGATAAATTTGTAGATTTCGAAAATCACTTTTTTTTACATAAATTTCTAAAATATGAAACCCCGATTTGAAATGTTCGTTTTTATAATAAATTTGTAAAAATTTTCAAACTAACCACCTGTTTACCAAATTATGTATAGTCATTGTAGTATGAACCGTTCAAAACCGGTTTTTAACTAAACTATTTTGTAGTAATTTTTGAATAAGAAAAAAACGGTTTTAAAATACACTTTTTATAGTAAAAATTTACGAAATATTTGAAATTAAAAATAAATTACGATTTTTAACAAAAAAACACTAATGTAAGATATACGATTGTAGTTCAATGGAATGTACGAATCGGTCGGAATGCCGGAAAAGAATTTTAATAATACGAAAAAAAAAAAAACTACGACGTAAAGAAAACAAATAAGAACAACACTGTACGTAAACAATTCCCAGTCGTTCAGGAATGATAAACGCGCGTTTGATTGAAAGGGCCTTACGTATTCGGCCCCTAAATTTCTTTATTTAGTTATTTTTTGTGGAGGGGGACATCTATACGAGCTTTCGGAAAAAAAAATATTGGAGCCGCTTTCATAACAACATATATAATTCACGAAATCAAGAATGCGCCTAATAAATTTATAGTGGCCCCCCTAAATGGGAACTTCCAGAGGCCTAAACACAATATTCCATTCACTGTTTTCGCCTCGCCAGATAATAATGCGATTTATCGACGGCGCAGGCTGATTTACGACGTTACGTAATGAATTGCCGTTTCGCCAAATTAATGTTAATATAATGGCAATAAGATTGTAGCATACAGCATGCATGTATTCATGGATCCACGACATTCATCAACATTGTTATGTAATGAATATCGGCGTTTAATAATGGTGCATTCGCCGGGATACGCACGATTAGATTTATAGTAAAACAATTTTCATAATTAACAAAAAATAAATACATATTTTTTTTTCAATTTTAATGAAATCTAATTTTATATTCTAGTAAACGAATATTATTGAATAAATAAAATATTAAAAAAATGAATTTAGAACTTCAGTAAAAAAATTGAAGAATTTGTCGATAATAAATAGAATAAATCTATTGTATTCCGTAATTTAATTTTATTTAATATTTTTGTATATGAAAGATGAATTATGCATAATACGATCCATAAATATCTGTCAGATATCAACTGCATTTGAATTACGTGTAGTGTGTACACACCTTTATCTAAGGAATATTAAAGTATATCGTTTCCTAGAATTATGCACGATATTCTTTTTTTTTACATTGTAAGTTGAACATTAAAAAAAATCGAAAGAAATAAGGTAATGATTACGTAATGGTTAGTGATTGGGCGGTCGAAACTCCGCTTCGATCATTGTGTAAAATAAAATAAGGTTTGAATTATGAATTGGTCGTGCCGCGCCTGAATTATCCATCGCGGTGCATTTTCCAAGAATCCTTGCGTTTTCGTTTCATGTTTCAATATTTTTTTTTGTTTCCTCTCCATTTCTCTGTCTCTCTCCATTTTCGTTGCGTCCCTCTCATAGAATCAAATGGAATTGATTGTCGGTGGGAACGTACTCGATAATATAGCATCAATATTCAGTTTAGTGAAGGTCTAGGGTTGTTTCCGGCGGCCAATCTTTTACCTTATTTATACCAACCCCTAAATTTGTCTCGTCCACCCTCAAAATCGATTTGGCGCGCGCTGTGGGAATCCTAGTTAAATGCTCTGTCAAACTCTTAATAATATGAAACTACTTTATTTTTTTTATTACTTTTGTTTGTATTTACTAAGATTAATGTTGTTATTATAATTGCTTTATTGTGAGTTGAAGAATTAGGTTTGTTATATTAAAATGAAAAATAGTATTAAATCTCCAGATTTTCATCACAGCTTATTCAGTATTTCAATGAAACTTTGAATATATTTTCGGCTCTCTAAACTTTTTTCTATATAGGAAATATCTTAAAAATGACTCATGAACTAAACTAATAGTAGACCTAACAGTTTACATATCAATTTAGAAAATAATGTCAAAAAGTTGGACAAAATATATTTTTTTTTTATTAAAATACCAAAGTTTTTAAAATATTATGTATTTAATTTACACATTTATATAAGCCCTAATTCTGATAAAAGAGCTGTAGTTCACTCAATTATGCCACAAAATATACTTACTGTTGAAATAAATAATAAATATAATTAATACAACATGCAAAAAAATATGAAACATTAAATTTGAACATAAAAATTATACATTTGTTAGTATATTTAGTTGTATAATCTTCTTATAAGATTCTTATTTTATATAAAATCAATACATTCTATGTTTCTTCAATCTATAATAACTTTAATTAACTTATTACAGAATTTTAATGTTTTTGAGTATTAAAATATGATTCGATGTGAGTATTTGGTTTATTTTAAATATAGTTCTTGCTGTGATCTAAATATTATTATTATCCTGTTTATTAAGAATATATATACAAAAATGAATATTCACAACATGTTTAATGGAAAACCTCAATTCGAGTCGGCAAACGCGATTTGGCGAGATCTCTTTGAAGAAGTGAGTAGTGAAATTGGATGCTTGCCAGTACCTCTGTTTAGTATCTTTTTCGATGTCCGAATTTCTCGGTAGAACAGACACGTGGAATTAAGAAAACAAAATAAGAAGGAAACGCATTTCGTATAAAATACTCCGCCATATATTTATAATTTAGTAAATCTAAATAATAATTGCACTTTATGGAAATGTACACAAAATAACTCAATCTTGAAATAAATTGAGTCATTTTTAAAGTACATTTTGAGATCAAAACCAAAAACATAATTTTCCTCAATCATAAATTGTATAGAAATTGACTATAATTATACAATTTAGATACTTTTTTTACTTATTCCTTTTTTTTAGGAAAATTTCTACAAATCATTCATCCTTATCACAGTAGTATATCACTAGGGAACAGATTGTGAAAAAAAAAACTTATAAAAAAATATTATATAATTTGTCAATTTATGAATTATTTAATTATTTAAAAATACAACTGAATTTACTGTTATAGATATAAAAGGGTAAGTAATTTGTAATCCATAGTTTTTTTTTTTGTAAAATCTTATATATGGTGTACAAATAAAAGAAACGGATTTAAATTTTGCGTCTTTTTCTTGTATAAGGTTGACAGGTCCATTTATTTCTTATGTGTCTTCTGTTAATTTTCACAATAGTAAATGTGTAATGCTGTACAAAATAACAACGCGTTATTATAATAATTAAAAAAATTGAGAAACCTGGTTTAATTGTGTACAATAATTCAACCATGAGTAAGTACTTATACTGAGTCTTCAATTTAAAACTTTGCATAACAACAATTAGATGTTTCAAGAAGTATTTGTTAACGAAAAATGGATCTGCGTGCCTATAAGATTCAAGACCTCGCAACATTTGTACATTACAAAGAACTAAAAATATTATCACTTTTCGAATAATAAATATGTTTAAATAAAAATTTGAACAAAATATTTTATAATTAATCTTATTTTTATATAATACAATTAAAAATTACAGAAAATTTTAGATTTAATTTTAAAAAAATATAGAAAAAAAGCTTCATTATTCATTTATAATATAACAGAAATATTTTTTATAGAGATTACTATAAAGTTACTATAAAGTTCTCAACATCAAACAAGATTATCATATATCAGGGGTGGCCAGACTTTTCGCAGCAAGAACCATTGAAAATATTTAAAAAATCTCAATTATTATATAAAATATATATATAATATTTGATATATATAATATTTGAAGAATGGCTCTTGAAGAGCCGCATGAGGCTCGCAAGCCACAGTTTGGCTACCCCTGTGATATATGATTATATTACTTTTGTTTTATATTCAGTCATGTGAAATTTATTGTATACATAAAAAAAATCATATAAAAAAAGGTTACAGTAGATTTTTTCGACCTGTTATATAACATATTTGCAAATATTAATGAAGCCAGAGAATGTTAATCTTTTATGCAGGTGCATTCTCGCAATATTTGTAGTTTATTATTTTGTGCTATTATATTTGTTCCAAAAAAATATATAATTGTAAAATTAGATTAAAGTAGGAGGAAGTGAAGTAAGAGTCGCATCTGTCTGCGGTGGAAAGGCTATATTTGAGAATAATGCTCGGTAATTGTTAACAAAAAAATGAGAAGCCAGTGTAGATATTTAATTGCACGTTACGTAAGACATATGTAAGTAACAATTGCTTGAACATACATCAAATGCAGCAGCCTCATTACTTATGCCTTGCAGTATTTTACACTTGTTATTTAAATATAGTATAATAATTAACATATGTCTTGGCCACATATATATATATTTTTTTTGTTGCTGTTATTTCATTAAAAATTTACATGTGGCCTTCCTCCATTTCAGCATGTTCAAATATTTTAACACCTGGCTTATTAAGAATTCATGGATGATACCTGTACGCTTCCAATTAAAATATTCAAATGATTGGTGTGTCTCCACCGCCTTCGCGCGTCGATACCAGCAGCGACCGACTGCAACTTGGAAGTGCGTGCACCTGATTTGCCCATTTCCGAAGGGCATTACGTAAGTGGGTGAAGATAATGCCTAATGCAGGTAGGCTGCGTCGATAGATAGTGTAAGAGAGAGTGAGCGAAGATCGAAAGCAATTTGAAATTAATGTTTAAAATTTGAATCTGCTGCAGATTTGGAGTTTAGTGCCGCTGGGGAATATTTTCAGTGGGTGGTTTCAGATCTCCTGAAAAGCAGCGATCGCTTTTATGGGGGGATTAATCAAATTGAGTCGCAGGCTCGGCTGTCACACGGCATGTAAGGCGATCCCGTGTGCCCCCGGGACCTGATGTAATCGCATACTCGTGATGGAACTCATCAACAGAGTGAGCGACGAACACGCGGTGTGGAAGGGGGGTTTTGTTAGGGGGGAATTGAGGGGTTTTTGCTTCTCATTCTCGCGTTCATCCCTCTCGCTTGCTCGCACCCTCGGTCCCCCTAGATTCGCGAATTATCCTCACCAGTAGGCAGTCAGACAAGATTCGAACTTTCATCCGCATTGCGAGAATGCTTTTACTTTTCTTTTTCCTCGTCTCCTCTCTCTGTTATTAATTTACATTTCTGTTGCCCTTCAACATCTCCCGCGCCAAAAAACAAGTTACTTCTAGATTGAAATGTCTGAGAATTAGAATAGTGCTTTTCACCCTAAAATCTGACGGATACAATCAGCGTTCAGTTAACGTACATTATGCGTAAATAAATTGACGTATTCTAAGTGAACGTACGTGAATTGGATGATGAATTACCATATAATTTACATTTAAGATTTTTTTTATACAAAATTTACATACTCGAATTTCCTACGAACAGACACTTCATACCCCAGCTTAATATGTTGAGAATTCCCATATTTCCAACAATCTTCAATATTAAAGTTTCTTATTATTTCATATAATGAGCAAATCAGGGTAGTAAATCAGTAGGATGGATAAGGAGCGTCAAATATGTCTTACCCAGACATAAACTCTAGCACCGGCACTGTTTGTATGGATATTTACACGTCAGTTAGGACAGATGATTGTTAGTAATTATGTACGTATTATCGAACGTAGATAATAAATATGTATGTTAATAGAGGTTTGACTATAGTTAAACGTACCCATCATAATAACGCAGGCCCTGTTTGTACGGATATTTATACGTCAGTTAGGGTAGAAAATTGCAAATAATATACGTATTATCGAATGTAGGTATGAACAAGGTATGCTAAGTGAGCACTCAGTATAGTTACAAATATCCATAATCCTATAAATTTACATGTCAGTTAAGGTAGTTAATTTCAAATAGTTATGTACGTATTATCGAACCTAGGTATAAATAGTGTGTATTAATTGAGCACAGGCGATAGTTACACATAGGCATCATCATAGCTCTGGCCTTGTTTGTTTGGATATTTATAATATTTCCTAAGCTAGAGAATTGCAAATAAACATGTATTATGGAATAAAAGTAAAAAAAATATGTATTTTAAGTGAGTGCTGACTATAGTTAAACATTACTATCATTCTTAGACATCAGTTATACCAATTCCTATGAATTTTATCTTTAGGTTGCATTAATTTGTAATTAAATATTTTTTTTTAATTAGTTCATATCAATAATCTCTATATAGGTAGGTTAGAATTTATTATGTTAGCTTACATACATATTACAGGGTGTGATACAAAAAAGAATGCAGACTGTTATGGGCTTCAGCCTCTTTCAGCCTCTTAATTACATAAAGTTTTACAAAACAAAAAAAAACAAAAAAAAATCAACAAAAATAATAGAAAACAAACAGAGATAGAACACACATAATTAGTAATAATCACTACACTGCACGAAAAACGAAAGATTTACAT
>NW_017099910.1:0-1925 GCF_001412225.1 Nicrophorus vespilloides | reverse complement strand
TGTGCGAGGCGTTCGTTATGCGAGGCACCACTGTATATAAGTTATAATGTATAATAACTATATTAATTAACCACCGTTTATAAAATATCTATAATTTCAATAATATTAATTTCAATGCTAACAAACTTGATAAGTAAAAGTTAATATAATAAATTCAATGGGGCTTTCTAGTGTCCGGATGGTATAAATGTAGTTTATACTTTGAAATATTAAGTTCGTAGCTTCAACTTTGTGTAGGAGAGTTGTGTAATAATGATTTGACAATTTAAGTACCAATGGAAGTGAGCAAGGGCCGATTTAACTCTTGCAAATATTTCAATCAACAGACGTGAAGTTGAGAAATTAAGACGGTAGCTGTAGGGAAAGTCTAAAGTTTATTAAAGTGTCGAGAATAACTTAGTCGTCCTGTACCTACCTCCCTGCGCCCGTGGGATAAAGTAATAAGGAGGATAATAAAAGAAGTTCGCAACTCATTTTATGGATTTTCATTAAACCGTCACCTCGCACTTGGTTTGCGCCCGTTGAAGGTTCTTTTATTTATTTCATTACCGTTTTGTTACTTGACGTTCTGTCCTCTCCTCTCCTCTTTCCATTTAACTTACATAATCTACATGTAACTCGAACTGTTTCCTTTTATATTCTCATGCATCTTTAATTCATCTTCCATTAACCATACCTTTCCACGCTATAAATTATTTAGTTTTTGCGTTTTCTTTTTAAAACAATTTGCTTGTAGCGTTTTAATTATCTTCTTTTTTGTTTATAAACCAATTCCGTTTTCCTATTATACTGGTCGAAGCATATAAATGTCGCAAACGGAGAAAATACTTTTTCCAATATACATTGTAATATGCGCACGGAAATAATGGATAGAACAAGCAAAACGAAGCATTGCTCCAGATTTTCCAGTGAAGCAAACCCTTCGGCGATTTTTGCTAACATTGTTTATTTACAATTTATATTCACCGTTCGCCAGCTGAACTCTCGTCTGGCTGGATAAATCTGCAATATCTGCAATATCTGCACGTCCCATTAACTTTTCGTTAACAATGTAGTATTGCGTCCAATCATTATTGTTATAATTGTTCTTGTTAATATAGTGTATTAACGAACTAGAGACATCCAAGGCGAATAAGTATTTACAATTAGTCTCAGTAAAACTTTAATATAACGAGGATAGTCTCATAAAAACCTAAGACGAGCATAGTCTTAGTCAATCTTTTAAAGTATCTACATTGTCTTGGAAAGGACCCCAAGAGTACCAATTATTATAATAAACTTGTTGTAAACCAAACGAACTACTTAATTCCTACAACTGAGACTCTACAACAACAACACCAGATAATATTCCGCTGTGTCCAGAATTCCATTCCTGGGACACGACAGTAGTTTCGGGTAATCCTGCATTCGAAAATACTCAAACCAAAAATTGATTTCGTTTCGGCTCATTTATTATTTAAATCGACGTATTTTCGAACTCATATTTCATTTATTTAATATATGTTTGCCAATTAAAGTTAAAATATCGACGCTTTGTTTTTAAATTCGCTTCAAATGAAGAACAGCTGGTCAATCTCGTTATTTATGATACTATGCGTTTAACATATAATATTAATAATTTTGATCATGTTCAAACTTAAATTATATGATTTTCTTGTTTACTAATTAAGAGATATAATTAATACTAATAGAGATAACATTTTTTTATTGCCATAACAAAATACAAATAGTTTCAACATTTTAATATTTTTTTATTTTTTTTTGTCCTAATTTTGAATGTTTTTTTAACAATCGTTTTAAATCGTTAAAAAAATAATTTATATTCCCCTTTGACCCAAATTGTGGCCAATAAATAAATAATTAAGATTAAATTACATTGTTGTGTCCAACCATTATTATTGTAATTGTTATTATTAGTATAGTGT
>NW_017099909.1:34756-51718 GCF_001412225.1 Nicrophorus vespilloides | reverse complement strand
AAAATTTGTTTTCATGGAAAATATCACATAATTTCCCAATATTCTAACTTTTCTTTATATATTACTTTTTTATTATTTATTTAATTATTACTTTTTACTAGTAATACACATTGTTTGTACATATTTATGATTTTACTTGTTTAGAGTGTCTTTCTATATTCAAATTAATACAAAAGTTGTCCCGATATAATAAAGAAAATAATTATTAGTAATACCAATATTTGTTACAAAAAAATGTCTACGGTTATGAAGTTTTTAAAATTTAATTAAATGTAAAGTTTTGAGATTATATAGTTTGTAATTGAAAACTGAATGACCCAATTTTCTTTTTTAAATACACCAAGAAATTATAAATATTATATAAAGAAATCGTATAAACATTTTTTTATTGTAAAGTTCTATAAGAAAAGACAACAAGAAATTATATTAATTCTATTCTGTTTATTGTCTCTAAATCCAGAAAACTATTGACTAAAATAGTTAAAAATTTCAAAGCAAACACAATATAATTAATATTGACGTTGATGCTTATAGCATTTTGCAAAATTAAAGACTTTTCTATCGCTGAACCAGTCAACGAAATGTGTCAGTTCAAAAATATCGATCAGAAAAAGTCGGTCGAAACGACCCTCGAGTTCGTTCGAAAGGCGAATTACGTATTGATAGAATAAACAAATGCACTTCCATCCATCTCTTCGTTCGAACTAAATTGGAGCTTATATCGATTCGAACAATTTACATTTTATAGTTGCACTAGTAATTAGTAATTTTCTATATATATAAAATTCAAACCATCCTTGAAAAAAAAACTTTTACATTTGCATTTTTATTAACCATATGCTTTTTTTTTAAATTTATACTTGGGGTAATAATAATATATTCAGTTTTTTTTAATATTATTTAATTTTGATATTAACATATTAATGACAGAGATAAATTAAAAACAAGAATGAATTCGTTAATAAATCTGCGATTTTAGAAGGTTTTCGTTATCCAAATGTGTTTGTTGTTTGAATCAAAATATTTTTTGCAAAAGTGTTGATTGTCCGATTTGTTTTCATACTGAATCTTAACTGTTGGTTTATAAATATTATATTTATTCAATTTAATTTTGTAAAAACGCCAGACTGGTATTACTAATAACATGTAATTATATAAACGTTTACAAAATATTCAAATTTGAAGTCCCATCTATTTCTATTTAAATATAATGCGATATTCAAATCACATTCTACTCAACAACAAACGAGACCAGATATTATCTTAATAACACGTTCAGTTCCATCAATTCTTTTCGTACAAAAAAATTGCATAAAACACATAGAAAACCGATGAACATTCCACATAAATTGGATCAATAAAATTTGGGTCCTTCCTCCTTTTACATTATATTACGGCGAACCGTTTAACTCCGTTGGTCCGTTTTCCCTCCGTCATTACCGAAGATCCGATAAGTAAATTCCTATTTGTGTTCTCGAACGTCGTGATTGCACCTAAGCATGATTTCGGGGTGGTGTTGACTCTGGAGTTAAGCTGAAGTCGCATTTAGTCCGGGGTCCGAATTAAAATTAAAAGCTCTTTTTCGCAGAATCCAACCGAGGAAACGAGACGTGTTATTTAAACGCAGCGAAATGATGGGGTGCGTGCGTATTTTTGGGTCGGTAATAGAAGAAGATTGCTTAAACGCCAACTGAGCGAATTGCCTCAGGGTTGAGAAAAAAAATATAGGAAGAAGAAGGAAGTGTGTAATGGATTTCTCCTTTTTTTCTCTGTAGGTAATCGCAATTTAATTATCTGCAATATCTGGAAAGGAAAGGTAACAAAAATTTAATATTAGGATGAGTAAGTAATCCATTGATTTATGGGCGGATAAGATTTTCGTGTTCCACTTTTTTTTTACGATTATTACGATTTCTATAATTGAAAAACAGAAAGAATGTGCGGATTGACCCAATTCTTTCGTTCTTTTTTTTTATATCATACAGAAAAACGTGCAAATATTTCATTACTGAAAAGTTCAGAAATGAAAAATTAGGACTTGAGAATACTAAATTTTTTGTTCAGAAAAAGAAATTCAAAGAAGAACATCGAGAAGTGACTGATTTTGTTAAATTAGAACTCTAGACAGTAAAATTTTCAGAATGTCTGATCTTGATGTTAATATTTACTTGAACTTAATATTCGTTCTAAATTGATGATGAATTATCTCAAATTTTAATGTGTGGGACACACGCAAAATTTTAATTACAAACCTAAAACAAATTTTCACTTTGAGATTCCCATCAACTTTGAATATTAGCCATCACTTCAGCTTATAGTCCCTTGAATAATAACAAACAGTATTATTGTTATTATATTGATCGTTCAAAGAAAACGGTTATAACAATTTGATTCAAATATTCTGTTTTTCAATACCCTCAAGAAAGTATGCATTTCCTTTTGAAATGCTTAATATAGATTGTTTACAAAAAGAGAAAATTTTGCACATGTTTAGGAATACGCTGTATTTATATACGCACAAACATTTTCTTTACTTCTCTTTTCATTTTATTGGTTGCGTTTTTGGGGCGTGGGGGCGGCTCGCTGCGAAGGGTGGCGGATTCGAAAACAACCCCAAGGCACATGTAAGATCAGCATAAACAGGAGTCGATGCACGTGCACTTTTACGTGCGGGCACGTGCGCCCCCATAAATCCACCACCCGAGGCTCGAAGCTCTCTAATAATACCACCACAATGTATAATACGAAAACCCGCCCTCGCTAATATTAAAACTTTAGACTAAACAATAAATTCAGACAAATTCTGGAGTGGAAACGCAACAAACGTCGTCGTCTATAATGCATTTAATGTTTTCACCGAAAATAACTAAAGTAAACTTTGATATTAGTTTCATCAAAGAACTTATTTTGTATTCAGAATTTTGGAAGCTAAAATGTATTTTTGGACAGAAAATAGTGCTGAAATTAGAGGTAATGAAGATTCGTAAATACCTTTGCAATGGAGTTATAAATTTGTATTTATGTTTATATAATTTGATAATTAAATATTTTAAAGTTAATTGAGTTTGTGGGCCCCACGAATCTTTACATTTGGATGTCTCAGACAATTATTTATTAGTGGGTTTCTTATAATATTTTATTTGGAAGAGTCAGGCAAATTTTAATTTGTGGGCCCCATGTAAATTTGTAATTGTAAAACTCAAGCAAGTTTCAATTAGAGGACCTCATCAGATATGAATTTGTGGTTTCAGGAAAATTTTGCTCGAGTGCAAAAGGCAACTTGTTCTTTGCGTATTTAACAAGTAGATAAAACTAAATTAGACATTTATGTATAATATTAAACACACTGCGAATGCATCATTCTGTACTTTGAATATGATTGAATAATATTGCGGATTGTTTTTTTTTTTTCATATCCGGTAATTGTTCCGGTTCGGAAAACGTTAACGAGTTTTATTTCCGGTTGATTAAAAAAGTTTGATTGAATTTAATTCGCGTTTGTTCCAGAAATTGCTGTTGTTCTTGTTCAACGACGTTACGAAAAGTGAGTGAAAATTTAGCGGCGTAACGGATAGAGGCTATATGTACAGAACATACATTGCTTACGTATGTATACACTATGCTGTATGTACGGATGCAGTCGGTCTGTTCATGAAATGCTGCCCGTTTCCAGTGCTCTCGACCGCAAAACTCTGCAGAGGCGAAAGTTGAGTTCCAGTTTTCGGAGGAAAAGCCGCAAAGTAATTCCGCAACTATTTCCACCCGTTGTTATAAACAGCGTTTCTTCCTCTGACATGAACCACCCTCATATTAACTTTACGAAATTATCATCTCCCCCTCTCTGTTTTTTTTGCTAAGAGGAATGTTTTTGCTTGGTTAATAATTCCCATGGTCCGCGGGGTTGTAGAGGTATGATAAGATCGGCTCTCCTGAGCGGAATAATAATTGAATTAGCCGAGCCATTACAATATATTACAAAATATAGAATTGTATCTGCGCATAATCTGGTTGTTCCAGGGGTCAAGCATTGGCTCAATTATCTCTGAACCCGGCGGTTTCATGGCTTCGATGGCATGGACGGCATGCCATCCCATACCATGGTAACGAGAGACAAATGGTCGTCGGCCTGGTCCGATCGGGGCTCAACCCATTACTGCGATGTTTATTACCGGTCGGGTTCTGCCTCCCGCAATCATCGACACAACTAACGAGACATCATGTCTTTCAATCATCAAATTCACTTAACATTTTCGACCCCACATCTATATACACACACATGCATATATGTATTGTGTATATACACATGCAAAGACCCGAGAAGACGACGACAACAACACGAGGACGAACAACAACAGTCCCATCCACATGCCTCCAACATACATTGTTTGGTACCCGGCAATTTCGCTCAATTTCGTATCCGTTACCGTTTACCCATATTATCGACCAGAAACAAAAAATACACACACTCATATTATTCGATCCACAAATGGTATCCCACAAATAACCACTTTGTACACCATAATTTTCTTAATAAAGTCGTCTGCCTCCAACAAAAAAGTGAAAAAAATCAACAAAGTGATATTACCCTTTTTTGTAACTAAAGAAATCAACTAGATGATGTTTAGACACCATACGTTATATAAGATATAATTATCTATCAGACTGTTTATTATTAATGAAATTGCTGCAATAATTATATGCTGGTAACAAAACAAAATAAAACAAACACAAAGCTTAGCAGAGTCAGGGACACCAAAGAACCTCACCAGAGAAGCACAAAATAGTTGCAAATTGTAAAAAATAATGATGATTTAAAATATTGAAACTTAATATGTCTGAAGTTTAATGGCTCAGGTGAAATTTGCAAAAAAACAGACAAAAAAAATAGTAGTATTTTCAATATTTAACAAAGCTGTAGATAAAATTTGTGTACAAGCATAATACTAAATTATCTTAAGTTAAATGTAAAATTAATGAAGAAAAACTATAAAAGTGCACTATAAATACATATTTTCGAGTTCCTCTATTTTTTATGTAAAATCACTCTTAATGATTTTTTTTAATTCACAATAACTAAACACTGTAGATTATATTTGCTCAAATGAAAATAAAGCTAAAGTTATATTTAGTGTAGATTTCATTACATCTACTTATATCCAAAAACTAATAAAAAACCTTAAAACTTGTAAAAACATTTTAAATTGAAATATTTGAGAAGTTTAAATGTCTTAATAACAAACTTTGAAATTAAAATCAAAATTATTTGTTTTCTCTATTAAATATTAATTCTTTTTTTTTTAAGAAAATAATAAAACTATTTGAATACATTTTTTGTGTATCTTTATGTGCTTTTTAACAAATTCTCTTTACAAAGTATATTTGTTTATATCTAATTTCTTAGGGTCAAGGCGAAATCTTTCTGTCAGAAGTTTTTTAAAATAACCAATTTTTTAACTTATGGTTTATTTTTGGTATAAATTATTTTATTCATAAGTTATACAAAATTATTAAGCTTTTCATGTGATAAGAAGAAGTAATGAGTATCAATAATTGTAATACTCATTTATTTTTAGACTTTTCAAATTACAACTTTAATATTACTTAGAAATATGTAAAATTCTTCATTTTTCTTGGAATAATGTATAAAAAACTTATATAATTTTCTAATTAAATTTATTCTTTGTTATTTACATAAATATTGTATTTATTCATTATTAGTTCTACTCATTAATTTCAATAATTAGTTTTTTTATTTTATTTTGTAAGAAGCAGTACAATTACCTAAATTAAATAAAAACAAAATATAATTTATCCAATTTTCCTGGAATCATGTTTTGAAAGGTATCCTACATGTAATTATCGTGTTCAAGTTTGTTTTTAATTAATATTTCTGTTTTCTTATTTATTTCAAATAAATCGAAGCAGCACGTCTTATTTGCTTTCAATTAATCAAATGTACTATACACATTTGAGATCAGAGGAATATAAATATTAATTGCAATTACGCGAAATCGCGTGTAAAGTTTAAGCGTTCCAAATCCCGATTGGATTTGGGTAAATAAGAGAATTCGAATGGGGGAGTAATTGCCGTTTGGAGGAGGCAAAGTGTGTACACGGCAAAAGAAAAGTCCTCAAATTTGTTTGTATTTTAATTGCAGCCCGTGTTTACATTGTCCTTCGGAGTCGGGGCGTGAAAGGAAAGCAACTCCAAAACTAATTAACCTTAACTGCTTTACATCTTTTCTTCCTTTTTTTGTTTCCTTTTTCTCTCTATTTCTTGATGTTCTTTCTTGCAGCTTTCTTTACGATCCGAAAGAGACATTAACGCTCGATCCTCTATTGCCGGTCGTTCTACAATAGCGAAGTCCCTGCCTTTATCATCATCGTTTTTTTCCTTTCTTCATCTTGTTTCTGTTTTGAAAACAAGTTTGAGGAACGCCAACTAAGCGGAAAGGATAATAAACGCTCCGGTGTCGGAGATCTGGATCCGGATAAGCCTTCGTTCGCAAACGCTAAACACACTTTTAGTATGCTAAGTGTGGATATAAATTAGAACACCTCCGCGCATCGAAACTTATTACATTAGCTATCATCCTCCACGATCGATTCATTATCAAATCTTGATGTCTTCGCATATGGAGAGGAAACGTCGCTCCTCTCGAATGAAGCCAAGTGTGTTTGTTTGTTTGTTTGGATGTGTATATATGTGTGCATGAGGGAATGAATTAATGGCATTAACGAAATTAAATCCGCACCGGTTTGTGTATGAAACCGCTAAGTCTTCTGTCAACTCGGATATACCGCATGCAGCGACGTGCGAAATCCTGTTTTCCATCTCCGTTTGCCGCCTTTCCAGGACTCGAAATGGGGAAGGTCCTCCTCTTCTTCCTCGAAAACAAACAGCATTTACCCACTAATTCAGCAGACAATCGCAACCACTTTAATTCGGAAACCTAACACTGTCTGAAGTCCTCATAAAAAATACTTAAATTGCTCCATACTGCAAACAATTAACAGGACATTTTGTCACGACCCTTAATTATTTCCTTCTGCAAACGTAATTAATTATCTAACACGATTCAATTATTTTCGCTCCTTTTGAGTCCTAAAACTTGTTAATATCCTTAAATTTGTCCAATTATTCAGTACATTACGTTACATTCCATTATTATCTATAATTCATTTGAGTTACTAAATTTGAAAAAGCTCATATAATTTAACTAAGTTGTATATTATATTAAATCTATTAAAATTCAGTGAAAACTCGGTATTCGAACATAATTCGTTTCTAAAGTCAATTTAGACACTTAATTATTCGAAAACCGAAACTTTTATTCTCAGTATTAACTGCTACACACATTTGTTTACATTCACTAGATTTTGATCAAAATATTAAAAAATCATCTTGAAAACTACACGACATTAATTTTGAAAGTTATCTTGAATAAAAAACTGTATGACCAGACTTAAAATAGAAAATCGGTTTTCGAACATAATTCCAAAGGCTATTCAAAAACAATTATGTTCGAAAACCGAAACAACAAAATAATCATAACAAATAAGCAAGGAATATACAATGTGTGAAATTATGTCAAAGTCTGTAAAGTAGAAACTCGGTTTTCGAACATAATGAGTTTCTAAAGTCAATTTAAAAACTTAATTGTTCGAAAACCGAAACTTTTATTCTCATAATCATTATTTTTTATATGGATAATCTATGAGTATTAAACTGCTACACCTTGAAAACTACACTACATTTAGTTGCAACCCTTAATTATTTATTTTGAAAGTTATCTTGAATAAAAAACTGTATGACCAGACTTAAAATAGAATAGAAAATCGGTTTTCGAACATAATTCCAAAGGCTATTCAAAAACAATTATGTTCGAAAACCGAAACAACAAAATAATCATAACAAATAAGCAAGGAATATACAATGTGTGAAATTGTAAAGTCAATTTAAAAACATAATTGTTCGAAAACCGAAACCATTATTACCATAAGAATTAATGTTAATTTGTATAGTAAAAATTTTGTTAAATTAAGCTTTTACATAAATAAGCAGAAAATGAACATAATAAGAACGATGAAATATACATGTAACTTCACTCGATGAACAAATAAATAAGGTTTAAAAAAGCAAAAAAAAAATGATCTGTGAAGAAATCATGCAAAAACATACAACAAATGTTAGATGAGTTTAGTTTAGTTAACTAAATCCATATATTTGTAATAAAAATAATAAAACTATAAACATTTGCCTGAAGACTATCAAAGACGTTCGAAAAAATGTTAACCAAAACAATAAAATCAAATTGTTCAAAAATCGAGACCATTTTTCCTTATAAGAAATAATGTGAAGTTGAATTAAGTTTGATTCTTTAAAAATAGTTAAAATATAAACATAAACATAGATTACATTCATCAGTAATAATTAAACAGTAAAATAGATGATCTGTACAAATAACTTACATGGACATAGAACTAACAAATATTATAAGGATTTAGTTTAATCTACGTTTATTAAACAAATAAAAAATGAGATCTATAAACAAAATCTCTCGGGAGACCATCAAAGCAAAGCATTTCATATAAATATGCACGTAGCGGAAAAATGATAGCCGAAAACATAAAACCGGTTGCACTGAAATCTGCATACACAAAAAAAGGTAAATAAATTTACAGCGGCAATGAAAAGATACGTGGAATACCATTGGGGATGCAGGACGAAGGCAAAAAGAGAAACGCAGACGTTTATGAAACAATAATTTTGGCTGCTCGGATCAATTTCCTTCCTGCCTCGCAGCATTTTCTTATTAAGATTTTCATGTCCTGATAAAAAAAAAGATGTGTATGTGTATATATACTTCTCTGTGTGTGTATATAAGGAAGAGGTTTTTCAGCAGGAACGGGAATAGTTGCGCAATGCAAATTCCGTTCCGGCCCGCAAAAGCCACAGACATTTTTATCTACACCCACACCAACATTTGGCAATTTCACAGACTAAACCCAATTTCATATATAAATTAGATTATATTAAAGGAAAAGAGACTCCCTATTTTTTACTATTCATAAAAATAACTACGTTACTACCCTAATCTTCAGCGGAGGAAAATAGGTATTCCAAGGATTTCATTAAAATTTACCAGAGAATCTGCAATGAGCAGGAATCGCAATGCAAATAAAGTACAGTTTCAATGACTTCCGTAGGTAGTATTTAACTGTATACCTTCAGCTCTAATCCAGAGATTAAAGTTTAAATTAAAAATTGAATATTTGTTCATCTACAATTGAAGCAGTTTGCAACCTATTGTAAGTGAAAATCTTGGTACATACACAATTCGATTGTGCAGCAGGGATTGAGATTGATGTTTTGTTTTTGCTGCCCATTAAAGATTAATGAATTTGTGCGCTGTCGCGGGTCGCCCGAAATGAACAATCCTGGGGATGGCGAGGGGACTTTCGAATGTTGACGGAATTACGAGTGTAATTGCGTTCCTGCAGTTTGCTGCACACAGGACCTCCGTCGGGACTTCTGGCGAGGCGATTTGTAAAGAGAGCTCGGCAAACATTTGCCGAAGGAAAACATCCAAACGCCAGAGAATGAAAGAAGTCGGGGAATGAGCTGAGGAGAAAATAAAAGACAAAAATGTAATGCAAGAACACAAACCAAGGAGATTTGAGAAGAGGAAAATAAATTTTATTAAATCTGATTAAGACAATCAAGTTAAACTTTAGGTATAATATTATTTAAAGGTCAAAAGAAACTAATGATTCTTGTCTTTTATTAAGTAATTAAGAAAACATAGATGAATATGAGGATGAGGATAAGTTTAAGAATAAATAAAATAAACGTTAGAATAAGGATGAGAATGAGGAAGACTGATTGAAATGAGGTTGAAGGTATGAGGTCTTGAAGAAATAAAGTGAAGATGAAAAAAATAAATGAAGATGAAGACGACAACTACAGAAAGCAATGAATATTGTTGTTCTTCACCAAGAAATTAAGAAAATATAGATCATGAAGACGAGCAAAACATTGATGAAGATGAGGACAAGAATAAGTATGTAGTTAAGAATGAGTATAATGATTAGAAAGACATTGATGAAAATGAGGTTGAAGATCAGAGGTCTAGAAAAAATAAGATGAAAGTTGTTAAGAATATGGATATGGTGATGAAGATGAGGATAAAAGGACAAAACCATAGATGAAGATATTGTCAAGATTGAGACAATCAAGTTAAGCTTTAGGTATAATATTATTTAAAAGTCTAAAGGAACTAATGATTCTTGTCTTTTATTAAGTAATTAAGAAAATATAGATGAATATGGAGATGAGGATGAATATGTAGTTAAGAATGACGATAATTATAAGAATAAATAAAATAAATGTTAGAATGAGGATGAGAATGAGGAAGACAGTGATTGAAATGAGGTTGAAGGTGTGAGGTCTAGAATAAATAAAGTGAAGATGACAATGAAGATGGGTATGATAATGAAGATGAAAAAAAAATAGATGAATATGACATCTACAGAAAGCAATGAATATTGTTGTTCTTTGCCAAGAAATTAAGAAAATATAGATCATGAAGACGAGGAAGACATTGATGAAGATGAGGACAAGGTTCACAGGAATCAATGTTTTTTTATTAAGCAATTAAAAAAACTTGAAGACAAGAATAAGTATGTAGTTAAAAATGAGGATAATGATTAGGAAGACATTGATGAAAATGAGGTTGAAGATCTGAGCTCTAGAAGAAATAAGATGAAAGTTGAAAAGATAAAAGGACAAAATATTGTCGAGTTCCACAGAAACCAATAAAGATCCTCGTTCGCTCCGCGAAAGTTAAGAAAAGAGGAGATAAAGAGGAAAAAGTAAAGAAATGAGGAGAGGATAAAAGGACAAAACCATAGATGAAGATATTGTCGAGTTCCACGGAAACCAATGATGATCCTCGTTCTTTATTAAGTAGTTAAGAAAACATAGATGATCATGAAGATGAAAATAAATATTTAATTCAAAAGGATGAGAAAATGGGGTGAAATAAAATAAAGATTAGGAAGACATTGATGAAGGCGAGGGCAAGGTTCACAAGAACTAATGAAATTTTTTGTTCTTTATTAAGTAATTAAGAAAACATAAAGATGACTATGAGGATGAGTATGATAATGATAAAGATAACTATAAATAGTCGAAAATTTGATAATTTTATTAAAAAATTATGAAAAATATTTGTATTTAGTAATTTTCTTTGAAGAAGATGGTAAAATTTATAGACGAAACTTTGTGTAATATGCTAAATCCAGAGAGTCAAGTATTTACTGAATTTGTACCGGTATTATGACAACAAATTATGACGAGTTCTTTTGATAAGTTTGCTCGGTATAATTCAGGTTGAGATGAATTAGAAACCGAGCCGACTTGCTTGCAGCAGGAAAACGCGATCTTCTTGGTAGAGGGTTGAAGGTGGTGCATCAAAGGAGCAAGAGTAATTAAATATACGGCTGCATCTGCGTTCCCGTTTCCATTTGCGGAATGATTTCAGTGTGTTTCCGAGCCGTTGCGTTCGCAAAAGGTCCCGAAATAAAACTAATTCCCTTGGGGGGTTGTTAATTAGCCAAGCGCTACAGACATACACACGCCGACCCACCACCGTCGAGTCTTCGCTGCAACCACCGCCTTTGGAATAGTGCTGTTTCCAATGCACAGAAGGACAGACAGACAGACATTTTCCTTCCTCTCCATCATTTTTACCTTAGTTCAACTCGAGCTGTTTCCATCTCTTTCCTCCTGCTATAATTAATATTTCTTCTTGTCTTGTCTTGTCATCAACACGAGTTTCCGAACAAGAAAGTTTTATCAAGACACAAGTAATTAACGAACTAAAAGTCCGTATTACTTTCGCGACACCTTTTTCCCGAATATTTATCGCGGATAGCGACGAGCGGCGAGAAAGAAATTTTCTTAATTAACTCCGACTCCCTTTTAATTTCCACGCGAAACTCGCTCCGCGAAAGTTAAAAAAAAAGAGGAGAGAGGGACACTATAAAGAGGAAAAAGTAAAGAAATGAGGAGAGAGAAAAATAAAAGGAACTTTTGAAGGAAAAAGACTTTTTTTTGCTGAGCGCAAACAATACGCAGAATTTCTCTCGAAAGTTTCATATCGCGCTTAATGAATTTTGCATTCATAATACTGATTAATATGATTCAATTGATTAAATTTTGTTACTCGAATTTCTTGGTTTCGTGTTCATTTCTTGAAAATATTTGGCTTTAATATTTACAATTTTAGTGGTTTCCTTTACAATTTCTATAAGGTTTAATCAATTTCTTATAATCGATACATTCAAGCAAACAACTATCATACCTATAAGTTTCTATTCCATAGTAATTTGTCTGAAAAATTAAGTAATTTCAGGAATAACATACAATTTGTATTAGTTTCAGAATATAGAGTTTTATTTTAAAAGATCATTGATCCATCATGTAAACGCACTTAAAAAAATGGAAGAAGCCGAATGCATTCCAACTAGTTCTTTATTTCGTTCCTTCTCTTTTCATCGAATCGATGAAAAATCCGCTTCGGGTCATGAGAATTTGTTTCTCGTTTTTTCATCTGTAATTACTATGCAGTCACGGCACGTACGATACTTATTAAAGCGGACACTGGATTTCGGAGAGTTGGTATGAGTGTGTGTGCATGTGAAGTTCATATCTTCGGGCGATGCCTGTCATCTTGAGTTGACCATGGAATTATATTCTTCGGAAAGGACGGGGCAAAAACTGGGCCGCACAAAATTCCCAATCTCGAATTGACACCGTATCAAAATTGGAGGTGCCTTTTAAAAACCGGGACAATAGTGGAGCGTGATGCGGTCGGAATTGCTTTGAAGCTTTTGCCAAGCAGGAGGAACAAAGAAATAATATGAAGATTAATATTAAGACAAGTATGAAGTTAACGATAAAAACTAGAAGAAATTAGATTGTAAATGTTATCAGGATGGGAAGAAATAAAATTAATTTGTTGAATATAGGTCTAGGATGAGTTATAGATGAAAGGACTAGAAGAAGACGAATGTGAGAAGTATGTGAAGAAAAATAAGGACGAGGATGAGAAGACATGTAGATGAATATGAGAATTATTATGTGGTTCATAAGGATGAGGAAAACAATAATGAAGATGAGGGGATTGGAAGAAATCAGTTGTTAGTTTGTGGTTGAAACTGAGGACAAGAAAGAGAGGACTAGAAGAAACAAGATAATAAATTAATGAATATTATCAAAACTAACATAAATTTGAAGATTGGAATAAATACAGTGAAAATGATATTAGTTGTAGATGAAGATAAAATGATATGAAGAGATATATCAAGTACAAACACAAAAGTATTGTTAGTATAAAATTACTATGGTTGAAGATAAAGATAAAATGATATGAAGAGATATATCAAGTATAAACACAAAAGTATTGTTAGTATAAAGTTGAATCATTTCATATTAATAGAACCAAGTCGAAGATGATGAATATGATTAAAAGGAAGATGTGTATGAGGTTCAACACGATCTACAGGATTGATAGAAATCTGATGAATATGAAGAATATTATAGAAATGAAGTTGATGATGATAGGACTAGAAGGCAGACAATAAATTGAAGATGAGGATGATTGTAAAACGGTCGAAAATAAATATGATAATGATTAGTATGAGGTTTAAAACTAAGATAACCTCAAGACTAAGATGTTGATGATGATGATGTTGATGAATATTACAGGACAAATGATGAAGATGGTGAATATAATCAAAACGAGAATGAGTTTGAGGATGAGAGGACTAGAAGAAATAAGTTGAAGGCGGGGATGAGGATAAAGCTAAGAGGACGAATTTTGACTGCAGGCTGCAACATGGATTACTTGTTCTAAGATGGATTAAGTTCTGCCGAGTGTGAGCACCGCTGGGATGGAATTTCGCAATCGCAAAACCGTTTGTAGTGCATGTGTTGCGGGGGAGTCGAGATGATGTTGGATGCTGCTGCTGTTGCTGCTGCTACGGCTGCCTGGCGACATTGCGGATGAATTCAAAATAGGCATTGTTCGGGCTCGCATATTGCCACTTAACAACGATATTCTCCGTGTGCATATGTAACACACGAGTGCTGATATAAAGGGGACACGTGTACACATTGTCTAGTTTAAATGCTGGGCCCCCATTGTGAAGCCTTTCGTGCGAGCACCGATGATAAACCCATTCAATACGCGCTTCCGAGAGCGCACATTTCATACCATCCATCCAACCAACCCCCCAATCCGAACCACCGAAAAAGCGCGCGCGAATAAATCGACCAAAAGGGTAGGAGAAAAATGATGGAGAAGGAATATATATACATACACACACACACACACACAATCTGCATGCGATGAGAGCAAAAAAGTGTGGAAAAGAGAGAGAAATGGGGTATGAAATAAAACAGATTTGGCCGCCTTTCTGTGTTTTTTCACGCTACACCAAATTGCATTCCAATTTCAAAGGGGAAATTAAAAAAAAAATAATAACACACGCTCACATCACAATGCCAAAATTTAAAAGTAAAACCTTTCAAAGATATTTCTGTTCCATATAAATTTGTATCTAATATGAAGATTTCAATCGTTACAAATTCATATTACATCTAGAAGAATGCACAAACAAAATATTTAAAGTTATAATTCCTATTATTCTCAATTCGTTTTCGTTAATGTTTTACAAAGTTTTAATTCAAAATTTAAAAAAAAAATGAATTTAGTCATGGTTAAAAAAAATGGATTACATTAAAGTGTTATTAACATCGAAGAAGAGGAAAAGGGAATAGAAAACAAATTGAAAACGAAAAGAAAGATGTGATCTTGAAGTCCATCATCCAGTTGAAAGCCGCTGCCGTGTGCATCGATTACCGACTTTCTCTCGATCGGATGACCCGGCTCCTGAAAACTAGCTGCAATTATCTCTAATTCACCGTAATTTCATTCCATCAAAGGAATATAACTGAAATTTCATTAATACAAAACTGCTGCCTCTGCTGTTGCTGTCTGTCTGTCGGTAATTCTAAACCTGGACGTTAGGAATTTCGGCTTTGGAAAATTGGTCGAAGACAGATTGCCGATGGCTCCTCTCGCACTCCACTGTCAAGGATAATTTACCGTCTGCGCGTGACATCTTAAGCCTTGCCGATAAACACACTCGCGCGCAAATGGCGTTCCTCTCTCTTGCATAAAGCCTTTCGTCATTACAGAGTGAACCTCGGAATTCCACGTGGTCCAGGCATCAATCACGCTTCAACAACTTCCTCTTCGTCTCTCTTGTTTTTGTTTCATAAGTCTTCTCTTCTTCACTAGTTTCATTCATCTTGCTCCGGTGTAGAGAAAGAATAATCATAATCCGACTTCTGGGTTTAAACCTTGACGGGGCCTTAAAGTATGATTAAGTTCTTTTCTAAATCCCGATTTGGAAAAATATACGAAATTATCTACTAGTTTTACCGGTTCCTTCACACCACACGAAATTTAAATAAATATTTTATTGAGTATCCATCAGACACATTTATCTATTCCTATTAAAGACAGTTACAAAAAAAATATAAAAATGAAATAATTTTGCTCAAACTGAGGACAAATGAAAATGAGTCAAAAAACATATGTTTACTAAATAAAAATTAAAACTTTTTCACTAATTAATGACTGAGTTAGATATTTTTATTAAGATCAAATATTTTGATTGTTCTGTTAATGAATGTTTGATGATGATGCGTAAGTGACGGTTTATTGATTTTTTTTAGTAATTAGTAGAAATTCTCGCAAATCATCTCTCATCAACCAAAATAAATCTGATAAAACTAATGCTTTTAAATATAATGGATTTGCTCCACTTAAGCAATTCCTTAAATTCCATGGATTTTATCTAAAAATGTAACTGTACATTTACTAAAATATAGTCTAAAGTCTTTGTTTTTTACCTTAAGTTTGGTTTTAGTATTCGTTTAATTTTTAATAAATAATAATTAAATTTATTAGAAAATGGATACATAAGAAAAGGTTGGAAACCGCTTATTTCTATTTATTGGTATACCTGAAAAAATAAGCGGTTTTCTATTGAAGACCCTTGGGTGTTCCGACAAATTCCAATTTACCATTAAAAATTAAGAATAAAAAAAAATATAAAATTACATTGATTTACAAAAAAAATATCTGTAAAATATTATTTTTATAAACACGAATTTGGTTAATGAACAAGTTAACATTCGATTGAAGCTTAATCCGCTTTTTAACACGGAATTTAAATAAATATTTTATTGAGTATCATCAGACAATTTATCTATTCCTATTAAAGACAGTTACAAAAAAAAATATAAAAATTAAATAATATTGCTCAAACTGAGGACAAATGAAAATGAGTCAAAAAACATATGTTTACAAAATAAAAATTAAAACTTTTTCACTAATTAATGACTGAGTTAGATATTTTTATTAAGATCAAATATTTTGATTGTTCTGTTAATGAATGTTTGATGATGATGCGTAAGTAACGGTTTATTGATTTTTTTTAGTAATTAGTAGAAATTCTCGCAAATCATCTCTCATCAACCAAAATAAATCTGATAAAACTAATGCTTTTAAATATAATGGATTTGCTCCACTTAAGCAATTCCTTAAATTCCATGGATTTTATCTAAAAATGTAACTGTACATTTACTAAAATATGGTCTAAAGTCTTTGTTTTTTACCTTAAGTTTGGTTTTAGTATTCGTTTAATTTTTAATAAATAATAATTAAATTTATTAGAAAATTGATACATAAGAAAAGGTTGGAAACCGCTTATTTCTATTTATTGGTATACCTGAAAAAATAAGCGGTTTTCTATTGAAGACCCTTGGGTGTTCCGACAAATTCCAATTTACCCTTAAAAATTAAGAATAAAAAAAATATAAAA